>NW_024061410.1:67500-120000 GCF_016432855.1 Salvelinus namaycush | reverse complement strand
ACCTTCTGTTGTTCTATGTCACAATATTTAACGTCATCAGAGAGAGAGAGAGAGAGAGACAGGAGGGAGGGGGAGAGAGAGAGAGAGAGACAGGAGGTAGGGAGAGAGAGAGAGAGAGACAGGAGGGGGGGAGAGAGAGAGAGAGAGAGAGAGAGAGACAGGAGGTAGCGGGAGAGAGAGAGAGACAGGAGGGAGGGAGAGAGAGAGAGAGAGAGAGAGACAGGAGGGAGGGAGAGAGAGAGACAGGAGGGAGGGAGAGAGAGAGAGAAAGAGAGAGAGAGAGAGAGAGATAGACAGGAGGGAGGGAGAGAGAGAGAGACAGGAGGTAGGGAGAGAGAGAGAGACAGGAGGTAGGGAGATGGAGAGAGAGACAGGAGGGAGGGAGGGAGAGAGAGAGAGAGACAGGAGGGAGGGAGGGAGAGAGAGAGACAGACAGGAGGGAGAGATGAGAGAGAGAGAGAGACAGGAGGGAGAGAGATGAGATCAAATCAAGGTGCAAATCAAAACGTCTATCATTGTCTTTCACCGTACATGTATCACTTTCTCAGCTTGTTATTTTGAGGGGAAAGGTTTATTCAGAATCTAACGAAATCAGGAGGACAAGTGGACAGATAGTCCCTGCAGCGTGTCAGGGAGATTAAAAAGCCCAGTGAAGCAAGCAGGAGAGAAAAAGGGGTGGAAACCTTAAAAGAAAGAAGGGGATATGGAATAATGTGGCAGACCACCTCTGGAGCGAGGACAAGCAGGCATCTGTGTCAGATGTTGTTAATTATCCTCAGTGTGTTACTCTCTGCTCCTCGCTGGCACGCACACACACACACACACACACACACACACACACACACACACACACACACACACACACACACACACACACACACACACACACACACACACACACACACACACACACACACACACACACTGTCCTCCTAGTAGGGGCTCAGAGCAGAGTCAGGACACCATGGTGAAGGGCTGAGAGGGTGTGTGTGTGTGTGTGTGTGTGTGTGTGTGTGTGTGTGTGTGTGTGTGTGTGTGTGTGTGTGTGTGTGTGTGTGTGTGTGTGTGTGTGTGTGTGTGTGTGTGTGTGTGTGTGTGTGTGTGTGTCTGTAGAAGTGGTAGGGGGTGTTAATTCCAATCATTATAATTCCAGTGTGTGACTGGTCCTGGGAGGAGAGTAGAGGAACTGTGGGGGCTGACCTGGCCCCAGACCCACACCACAGCACGACACCAATATTGATTTACCTCCTTTCCTTCCTTCTACTTTCCTTTCCTTCCTTCTACTTTCCTTTCCTTTTATTCTCCTTTACTTTCCTTTCCTTCCTTCTACTTTCCTTTCCTTTCTTTACACTTTCCTTTCACTTTTAATTCCTTTCACTTTCCTTTCGAATTTCCTTTCCTTTGCTTCCACTTTCCTTTCCTTGCACTTTCATCTCACTTTCTCTTTCATTTTGTTTTCACTTTCCCTTCACTTCCTTTCACTTACCCTTCCTTACGTTCACTTTTCTATCGTTCCACTTTCATTACTTTCCTTTCCTTTCACCTATCTGTCTTGTCCTTCCACTTTCCTAGCTATCTATTGAGTTTGTATCTCACAATGCCGTCGGCATCAGTGGCTGGGACTGCTACTATCTGTCTAGTGATCCTACCGACCAAGGCCGGGTTGGAGGAGCTGCTTGGCCTAGCAGCTAGCCTAGCTACCTATCAAGATAGCGCAGGTTTCTTGAGGCCTTGAACTAAGCCAGCAACGCGGTTAGCCATTGCGACTGGGACCACGGTTTATCTTGGGTTTGAGGTTGTCTAGGTCTCTGCTGTTTGTTGCTATTGTCACCAATCTTCCCTACCCTGTCTGGAACTGAGAGAAGTAACAGCGTAACCTATGTTGCTATAGTGACAAAGACCATGGAGTACCGCTATCCCAGGTGAAGAGTTCTACAATCAGTTGTTACAACAACAAGAAAATCATTTCAAGTGTTGTCAAAATGTCCTGGTGGATTCAACTAATAAAATAATGGATCCTGAAGAACCGTTTGCAATTCTCCCATGGTCAACTCGTTCGTTTATTAAAGGAGATCGGCAAGATGACAGCAATCTGTAAGTCAGTGAGAGGTCATCAGTTTTGTGTGTGAATCCAAGATAACAATGACGGAGACATCAGCTTATCTCAATGGACAATCAAGGCGGGACAACATGGTTGTGGACGGAATTGCACAATCTCCAGGAGACCTGGACGGAGTCTGAGGACAGGGAAATCATCTCGGAGAACTCTGGAACCACAGGAGGATGGAGGTGGAGCCCACAGGACTGGAGTACCCACAACAGCCTCAGGTGATAGTCCCAGGCCAAGTGTGGTCAAGATCCTGAGGTTCAAGGACAAGGTACAGTCAAAAGTTTTTACACACTTACTCATTCAAGGGTTTTTCTTTATTTTTACTATTTTCTACATTGTAGAATAATAGTGAAGACGTCAAAACTATGAAATAACACATATGGAATCACATAGTACCCAAAAAAGTGTTAAACAATTTTTATTTTTATTTTTTATTTCTCCTTTATTTAACCAGGTAGGTCAGTTGAGAACAAGTTCTCATTTACAATTGCGACCTGGCCAAGATAAAGCAAAGCAGTTCGACACAAACAACAACACAGAGTTACACTTGGAATAAACAAAACATACAGTCAATAATACAGTAGAAAAAATAAAACAAAAAGTCTATATACAGTGAGTGCAAATGAGGTAAGATAAGGGAGTTAAGGCAATAGGCCATGGTGGCGAAGTAATTACAATATAGCAATTACACACTGGAGAGAAGTAACAGCTTTCCTAACTGACTGTGTATATTGGTTCCGGACTCCCCTGAAAAGTTGCATATCACGGGGGCTATTCGATGCTAATGCAGAACGCCAAAGGATGTTTTTGTGCTGGCAGACAGGTCTGGAGTGAAACAAGGACTACATCTATTCCTAGTTTTAAAAAAATTGAATGGAGCATGCTTACTTAAGATGGTGAGGAAGGCACTTTTAAAGAATAACCAGGCATCTTCGACTGACGGGATGAGGTCAATATCCTTCCAGGATACCCGGGCCATGTCGATTAGAAAGGCCTGCTCGCTGAAGTGTTTTAGGGAGCGTTTGACAGTGATGAGAGGAGGTCGTTTGACCGCAGACCCATAACTGACGCAAGCAATGAGGCAGTGATCGCTGAGATCTTGATTGAAAACAGCAGAGGTGTATTTGGAGGGCGAGTTAGTTAGGATGATATCTGTGAGGGTGCCCGTGTTTACGGATTTGGGGTTGTACCTGGTAGGTTCATTGATAATTTGTGTGAGATTGAGGTCATCAAGCTTAGATTGTAGGATGGCTGGGGTGTTAACCTTTTGGGATATGCTTGCGATAGCCAGGGAAAATGTAGAGCTCCAAATTCAAAAAAATTATATAAAATCAAACTTTCATTAAGCATGTCCCAGTTTAGGTCACGTAGTAGCACGAGCTCAGAAGATAGATGGGGGGCAATCAATTCACATATGGTGTCGAGGGCACAGCTGGGGGGAGAGGGTGGTCTATAGCAAGCGGCAACGGTGAGAGACTTGTTTCTGGAATGGTGAATTTATAGAAGTAGAAGCTCAACTTGTTTGGGAACAGACTTGGATAGTAATACAGAACTCTGCAGGCTATCTTTGCAATAGATTGCAACACCGCCCCCTTTGGCAGTTCTATCTTGGCGGAAAATGTTATAGTTAGCGATGGAGATTTCAGGGTTTTTGGTGGTTTTCCTAAGCCAGGATTCAGACATGGCTAAGACATCCGGGTTGGCAGAGTGTGCTAAAGCAGTGAGTAAAACAAACTTAGAAGGAGGCTTCTAATGTTAACATGCATGAAACTAAGGCTTTTACTGTTACAGAAGTCAACAAATGAGAGCACCTGGGGAGTGGGAGTGGAACTAGGCACTGCAGGACCTGGATTAACCTCTACATCACCAGAGGAACAGAGGAGAAGTAGGATAAGGGTACGGCTAAATGCTATAGAGAGTAAAAGGAGCAGGTTTCTGGGCACGATAGCATAGATTCAAGGCATAGTGTACAGACAAAGGTAAGGTAGGATGTGAGTACATTGGAGGTAAACCTAGGCATTGAGTAATGATAAGAGAGATATAGTCTCTAGAGATGTTTAAACCAGGTGATGTCATCGCATGTGTAGGAGGTGGAACATCATGGTTGGTTAAGGCATATTGAGCAGGGTTTGAGGCTCTACAGTGAAATAAGACAGTAATCCCGTGGTCCCGTGTGGCTCAGTTGGTAGAGCATGGCGCTTGCAACGCCAGGGTTGTGGGTTCATTTCCCACGGGGGGACCAGGGTTCAATTCCCACGGGGGGACCAGGATGAATATGTATGAACTTTCCAATTTGTAAGTCGCTCTGGATAAGAGCGTCTGCTAAATGACTTAAATCTAAATGTAATCACTATCCAGGACGAAATATAGACCTGGGCAAAATATATTTTATATTTGAGATACTTCAAAGTAGCCAACCTTTGCTTTGATGACAGCTTTGCACCCTCTTGGCATTCTCTCAACCAGCTTCATGAGGTTGTCACCTGGAATGCATTTCAATTAACAGGTGAGCCTTGTTTAAAGTTCATTTGTGGAATTCTTTCCCTCTTAATGTGTTTGACCCAATCAGTTGTGTTGTGACAAGGTAGGGGTGGTATACAGAAGATAGCCTTATTTGGTAAAAGACCAAGTCCATAGTATGGCAAGAACAGCTCAAATAAGAAAAGAGAAACAACAGTCCATCATTACTTTATGAGTAGATGGTCAGTCAATACGGAACATTTCGAGAAATTTGAACGTTTCTTCAAGTGCAGTCGCAAAAACCATCAAGCGCTATGATGAAACTGGCTCTCGTGAGGACCGCCACAGGAAAGGAATAACCAGAGTTACCTCTACTGCAGAGGATACGTTCGATAGAGTTACTAGTCTCATAAATTGCAGCCCAAATAATTGTTTCACAAAGTTCAAGTAACAGACACAGCTCAACATCAACGGTTCAGAGGAGACTGCGTGAATCAGGACTTCATGGTCAAATTGCTGCAAAGAAACCACTACTAAAGGACACCAATGAAAAGAAGATACATGCTTGGGCCAAGAACAGTGATGTAATGAATGAGTACTTTAAAATAAATTATGGGCAGAAATACAAATTCAACTCCATCTTTCATTGAATCAGATGGCGTATTCATCACAAAACCATTTGATGTTGCCAATTATTTTAATGATTTCTTCATTGGCAAAGTGGGCAAACTTAGGCAGGAAATGCCATCAACACATGACCAAAGGTATGTGGACACCTGCTCGTCGAACATCGCATTCCAAAATCATGGGCATTAATATGGAGTTGGTCCACCCTTTGCTGTAATAACAGCCTCCACTCTTCTGGGAAGGCTTTCCACTAGATGTTGGAACATTACTGCTATAACAGCCTCCACTCTTTTGGGAAGGCTTTCCACTAGATGTTGGAACATTACTGCTATAACAGCCTCCACTCTTTTGGGAAGGCTTTCCACTAGATGTTGGAACATTGCTGCGGGGAGTTGCCTCCATTCAGCCATGAAAGCATTAGTGAGGTCGGGCGCTAATGTTGGGTGATTAGGCCTGGCTCACAGTCGGCACTCCAATTCATCCCAAAGATGTTCAGTGGAGTTGAGGTCAGGGATCTGTGCAGGCCAGTCAAGTTCTTCCACACTGAGGACAGACAATTTTTATGCATTATGCGCTTCAGCACTCGTCAGTGTCATTCTGTAAGCTTGTGTGGCCTACCACTACGCGGCTGAGACGTTGTTGCTCCTAGACGTTTCCACTTCACAATAACAGCACTTACAGTTGACCAGGGCAGCTCGAGCAGGGCAGAAATTTGACAAACTGACATGTTGTAAAGGTGGCATCTTATGACGGTGCCACGTTGAAAGTCACTGAGCTCTTCAGTAAGGCCATCCTACTGCCAATGTTTGTCAATGGTTGTAAAGATGGCATCCATGGGAACACACTCCACAAAACAAGTACTGCAGGCTCTAGTTTTATCTTATTTTAATTATTGTCCATTTACATGGTCATTTGCTGCAAGGACAGATCTAGATAAGCTGCAGCTGGCCCAGAACAGAGCGGCACGTCTTGCTCTTCATTGTAATCAGAGGGCTGATATAAATACTATGCATGACAGTCTCTCTTGGCTCAGAGTTGAGGAGAGACTGACTGCGTCAGAAAAAGTTAGAAATTCCAAATTGTTTGCATAGTAAACTTACACACAGCTGTGCTACTCACTTCCTCCAAAAGACACGCCACTAGGGGTCTTTTCACAGTCCCCAGGTCCAGAACAAATTCAAGGAAATGTACAGTATTATATAGAACCATGAGTGCATGGAACTTCCTTCCATCTTATATAATGCAAGTGAACAGAAAACCAAGTTTCAAAAAACAGATGAAGCAACACCTCTCCACCATGTGATCTACTTGCTGTGTGTATGTACTGACACGTGGAACTGATAGATGCACATGTAACAGTTTAACTTTACGTCCGTCCCCTCGTCCCGACCCGGGCGCGAACCAGGGACCCTCTGCACACATCAACAACTGACACCCACGAAGCATCGTTACCCATCACTCCACAAAAGCCGCGGCCCTTGCAGAGCAAGGGGAACCACAACTTCAAGGTCTCAAAGTGAGTGATGTAACCGATTGAAACGCTATTAGCGCGCACCACCGCTAACTAGCTAGCCATTTCACATCAGTTACACACACACACACTAGATGTTAATGTTTTTAAATGTATGTAAATTGTAAAGTATTTAATCTGTAATATCTTTTTCGTTGCGTCGGACCCCAGTAAGACTAGGAACCTGATATGATTTGATTTGATATATTGGGATCCCCATTATTCGACACCAATGGCGATCCCAAAAAATCGAATCAAATCAAATCATGTCCCTTTCCTTTTAGTTTCCAGCAGTCAGAGTGTATGTGTGTGTTTGTGTGTGTGTCAGACCTGGGCAAAATGAAATATCACATTTATATAAGTATTCAGACACTTTACTCAGTACTTTGTTGAAGCACCTTTGGCAGCGAATACAGCATTGAGTCTTCTTGGGTATGACGCTACAAGCTTGACACACCTGTATTTTGGGAGTTTCTCCCATTCTTCTCTGCAGATCCTCTCAAGCTCTATCAGGTTGGATGGGGAGCGACGCTGCAAAGCTATTTTCTTTGACATTCAAATACGGGTCTCAGAAAACGAAATAAAGTATTTTCAGTTCCTCTCAGATAACCAAATTATTTTTATTAGATGGCTACCAACCATCAGCTTCAACAGTGGAATGAATCTAAATATGCTGTAGGATCAACAGCACATGGTTTGGAGAGCCCTCGGATTTTAGGCCTTATATAAAACCAATAGCCTAGAATTAAATACATGAGCAACATGGAATCACCTCAACATTAGATTAGACCACTTTTGCAGGCAAAAAATGACTAACAAATATATTTTTTTTTTATAATGAGTGACAGATAAGGCAATGCATTAATACTTGACATTATTCATGACGCAGGCACATCGTCGACCCCACCTTCCAAATTGTTCAATATTTTCCATAGAATGCGCATAGCCCCTCGTTGATTATCCCTAACAGAATAATAGAGTTATTACATAAGTGGAATAAGGAACAGTCACTATTCCTCTTGCGTACAGTAGTTACAAAAACTCTGAGCTCATTGCTATGCAATTAAAATGCAATTACCAAAATATTATGTAACACATCTTGTTAAAATGTTGCCCAAAGGTAATTACAGTTTTATTACACAGAACCGTTTATTGTCAAGAGCTACTGAGAATGCTAACAGTAAAATTACATGGCTATTAAGTCAAAAAGGAAACTAAATATCCCAAAACTGCCTTCCTGAATCAACCACAGCCAAGGTAGGATGCAAATCATGTTAGTTTGTATCCGGAGGGAAGAATCCCTTTAAAGACGGTGTGTTTGAAACAAGAAAAATAACATGTCAGATGGACAAAGAGGTTGGAATGTTTTGCAAATGGCTTTGAATTACTCTGCAGTATTTTCAGGATTGCAGTAGTTGAGCATCAACACATATTCATGCTTATCTGTACAGAATATCATTGGTTAATTGGTTTGACTTGATTATGTACACCTGGGGCAATATTAAGGAGAATACCAATTACAAAATGTTCAGATATAAATGTTTTGTGGAGATGAAATTTGACTATCAGATCAATTTAAGTAGAAGAGATTGTACTCTTCATTTAGCAGGCACTCTTATCCACACCGATTTATCAATCAATCAATCAATCAAAGTTATTTTTTATTAAAACAATTAATCAGCTGATATCTCAAAGTGCTGTACAGAAACCCAGCCTAAAACCCCAAACAGTAAGCAATGCAGATGTAGAAGCACGGTGGCTAGGAAAAACTCCCTAGAAAAGGACAGAACCTAGGAAGAAACCTAGAGAGGAACCAGGCTATGAGGGGTGGCCAGTCCTCTTCTTGCTGTACTGGGTAGAGAGGAACCAGGCTATGAGGGGTGGCCAGTCCTCTTCTGGCTGTGCCAGGTGGAGATTATAGCAGATTTACAGTAGTGAGTGCATATATTTTTCTTGTTGGTCCCCGGTGGGATTCAAACCCACAACCCTGGTGTTACAAGAGTCATGCTCTACCAACTGAGCCTCACGGGACCAACTGAGCCACACAGGACCAACTGAGCCACACAGGACCAACTGAGCCACACAGGACCAACTGAGCTACACAGGACCAACTGAGCCACACAGGACCAACTGAGCCTTAAGGGACCAACTGAGCCACACAGGACCAACTGGGCCTCACAGGACCAACTGAGCTACACAGGACCAACTGAGCCACACGGGACCAACTGAGCTACACAGGACCAACTGAGCCACACAGGACCAACTGGGCCTCACAGGACCAACTGAGCTACACAGGACCAACTGAGCCACACGGGACCAACTGAGCCTCACGGGACCAGCTGAGCCACACAGGACCAACTGAGCTACACAGGACCAACTGAGCTACACAGGACCAACTGAGCTACACAGGACCAACTGAGCCACACGGGACCAACTGAGCCACACAGGACCAACTGAGCCACACAGGACCAACTGAGCTACACAGGACCAACTGAGCCACACGGGACCGTTACATGTCTTCAACATGCAGGTCCATAAAATGGGAACACTTTAAAACGGGAGTCACTTTCTCAGATCGGTTTTCAACTAGCTATGTAAAAAGTAGTACTTCCTTGGGATCTGTGTTTGAATAGTTTTAGTCACGTACTTAAGTAACTATTTGTTAACCTAAAAAATAGAATATTTCCATAAAGCATAGTTAAAACTATAGTTAAACCATGTCTGGTGTGTGAGTGTGTGAGAGTGTGTGTGTGTGTGCGTGTGCGTGTGTTGAGAGTTTGTCTCAGTCTCTGGTGACCAACCCAAGGAGCGAAGACACAGCAGTAGAATACATGTAAGAGAGAAGAGGACGACCCACGGTCACTAGATAGAAGATACAATAGCAGAATACATTTTAGAGAGGACGACCCACGGTCACTAGATAGAAGATACAATAGCAGAATACATTTTAGAGAGGACGACCCACGGGCACTAGATAGAAGATACAATAGCAGAATACATTTTAGAGAGGACGACCCACGGGCACTAGATAGAAGATACAATAGCAGAATACATTTTAGAGAGGACGACCCACGGTCACTAGATAGAAGCACGAGAACGACAGGGTTACCGCTGACAGTCGGGTCAAAGGTAAATAAAAAACAGAGTGTAAACCCACCGAGTACATTTTGCATTCAGCATCCACGTTGTGGTCGGTGTTGTTGTCGATGTTGTTGTTGATGTTGATGTGTACACATCTCACTGCCTCGAGCAAAAGCACAAATTTGACCAAGACATTTTATTAACGTACAGTAAAATGATGGCCATTGTACTAACTCAATAGGAACCCAAATACGTCACGATAGGATGGTTATTTTGTCTGGCAGCGGCATCAAATAGTTCAGAAATTGTTTATTATTTTTAACGCTCGTGAAAAATAATAAACAACTCGCTATACTGTCACCTACGTGATAAATATGCCATCCCTGCCTCCCTGCTGATTAGTTAATTTGAGTTAACACCCTGATCTGTTTCACCTATCTTGTACTTGTCTCTACCACCCGCCAGGTGTCTCCTATTTTTCCTCATTATCCCCTGTGTATTTATACCTGTGTTTTCTGTTTGTCTGTTGCCAGATCGTCTTGTTTTCTCAGGTCTTACCATCGTGTTTCCCATTCCTCCTTCTCTCAATTGTGTTTTTCTAGTCTTCCCGGATCTGACCTTTCTGCCCGTCTGATCCCGGGCGCCCGTCCACGGTTTTCCACTCCTCCTCCTCCTGCACTCATGTAACTGGACAGGGGTAGATTGTCCCATGAGGAACGTTTACGCGGACTGAGCTCTAAAAGCTGTCTGTATTGTGGAACTTCAGGACATTACATATCCACCTGGCCAAAAAAAGCCCAGGCTTATCAGTAGGAACGATTGGACTGTTGAGCCATACAGGAAGTCTCCCATTACTCGTACTCCTGCTATCCTCTTGTGGGGTGACCAGTCTAAATCTCTCCGGGTGCTCGTGGACTCTGGGGCCGACGAGAGCTTTATGGACACTACCCTAGTGTCTGAGCTGGGAATCTTCACACAACTCCTCTCTGTTCCCATGGATCCCCGAGCATTGGACGGATGGGTCACTCACAGTATGATTCCCGTCAACCTGCGAGTGTCAGGGAATTCACAGACAGTCCATGCGGTTCCTGCTCATCGAATCTCCTCATGCACCTGTGTGGTTTTGGGATTGTCGTGGCAACAGGGGCACAATCCCCTGATCGACTGGGCTACGGGTTCTATCCTGGGTTGGAGCCTGTTCATCCACGTGCATTGCCTCAAGGCGGCGCAGCCCGCCCCTGGACATCCTCTTGCGGGCTTTAACACAGCTAGCGGGCAATATGAGTATCTGGTTATACCATTTGGACTGACCAGCACTTCCCAGCAGTGTTCCAGGCTACGGTCATTGATTTGACATGTTGAACCGGTTTGTGTTTGTCTATCTTGATGACATCCTTGTCTTTTCCCGTTCGGTTCAGGAGCATGTTCTCCACGTCCGACAAGTCCTCCAGCACCTCCTGGAGAACCAGTTGTTTGTCAAGGCGGAGAAGTGTGAAATTCATCACTCTACTATCTCTTTCTGGGATACGTCATCGCTGCCGGTAACATTCGGATGGATCCGGACAAGGTGAACGTGGTGGTGGATTGACCCCAACCCACAACCAGGTTAAGGCTGTAACATTTCCTTGGATTTTATAATACACCTCTGTCTCACAGCCCTTTTAGTCTCCTGTTTCCAGAAGACAGAGAGGAAAAGGCTAAGGCCTATAAAAGGCAGACGGTCAGTGGTCTGACTGTGGAACATCTCGTCTGTGTCTGGTTTTCAGCTGCTGTTGTTTTGAGTCTATCAGTCTGCGTATCAGTCTGAGGCCCAAATATAATGCACTATGGGCTCTGATCAAATACTACATAGGGAATAGGGTGCCATTTGCGACGCAGATGGTGTGTCTGGAGGAGGACCAGCACCAGGGGTGTGTGAGGGGGGGGGTTGTCTTTTTGAGTGGTTGTTTCTAGATCTAGACAGCCAATCAGAGAGCAGGTAGAGAGGGCACCCCATACCGTGGAACAGTTTTGGGTGGCGCCACACCCCCACACTAATTTCAGGGTAGGAGAAGGAGCTCCACGACGTGAGGACGGCGTTGCCATAGAAACAGTAAACTGGCCTCTAAAAGCGCAACGTGTCCGCAATGTTAGGGCCCTCGATAAAATATGTCATGGACTCTTTCTCTTTCAGTCAGTCACGTTATTGTATATCTGTCTATAATGTGATTCAGTCATGTTACTGTAAAACCCTCTATAATGTGATTCAGTCACGTTACTGTATATCTGTCTATAATGTGATTCAGTCATGTTACTGTATAACCCTCTATAATGTGATTCAGTCACATTACTGTATATCCCTCTATAATGTGATTCAGTCACGTTACTGTATATCCCTCTATAATGTGATTCAGTCACATTACTGTATATCCCTCTATAATGTGATTCAGTCACATTACTGTATAACCCTCTATAATATGATTCAGTCATATTACTGTATAACCCTCTATAATGTGATTCAGTCACGTTACTGTATAACCCTCTATAATGTGATTCAGTCATGTTACTGTATATCCCTCTATAATGTGATTCAGTCACGTTACTGTATAACCCTCTATAATGTGATTCAGTCAAGTTACTGTATAACCCTCTATAATGTGATTCAGTCATGTTACTGTAAAACCCTCTATAATGTGACTCAGTCATGTTACTGTATAAACCTCTATAATGTGATTCAGTCACGTTACTGTAAAACCCTCTATAATGTGATTCAGTCATGTTACTGTATAAACCTCTATAATGTGATTCAGTCACGTTACTGTATAACCCTCTATAATGTGATTCAGTCACGTTACTGTAAAACCCTCTATAATGTGATTCAGTCACGTTACTGCAAAACCCTCTATAATGTGATTCAGTCACGTTACTGTAAAACCCTCTATAATGTGATTCATTCACGTTACTGTAAAACCCTCTATAATGTGATTCAGTCACGTTACTGCAAAACCGTCTATAATGTGATTCAGTCATGTTACTGTATAACCCTCTATAATGTGATTCATTCACGTTACTGTAAAACCCTCTATAATGTGAGTCAGTCATGTTACTGTATATCCCTCTATAATCTCACCAGTCAGTCATGTTACTGTATATCCCTCTATAATGTGATTCAGTCACATTAATGTATATCCCTCTATAATATGATTCAGTCACATTACTGTATATCCCTCTATAATGTGATTCAGTCACATTACTGTATATCCCTCTATAATGTGATTCAGTCACATTACTGTATATCCCTCTATAATGTGATTCAGTCACATTACTGTATAACCCTCTATAATGTGATTCAGTCATGTTACTGTATAACCCTCTATAATGTGATTCAGTCACGTTACTGTAAAACCCTCTATAATGTGATTCAGTCACATTACTGTATAACCCTCTATAATGTGATTCAGTCACATTACTGTATAACCCTCTATAATGTGATTCAGTCACATTACTGTATAACCCTCTATAATGTGATTCAGTCATGTTACTGTATATCCCTCTATAATGTCATTCAGTCATGTTACTGTATATCCCTCTATAATGTCATTCAGTCATGTTACTGTATATCCCTCTATAATGTGATTCAGTCACGTTACTGTATAACCCTCTATAATGTGATTCAGTCACGTTACTGTATATCCCTCTATAATGTGATACAGTCATGCCACTGTATAACCCTCTATAATGTGATTCAGTCACGTTACTGTATATCTGTCTATAATGTGATTCAGTCACATTACTGTATAACCCTCTATAATGTGATTCAGTCACGTTACTGTATAACCCTCTATAATGTGATTCAGTCACATTACTGTATATCCCTCTATAATGTGATTCAGTCACGTTACTGTATATCCCTCTATAATGTGATTCAGTCACATTACTGTATATCCCTCTATAATGTGATTCAGTCATGTTACTGTATATCCCTCTATAATCTCAGTCAGTCATGTTACTGTATATCCCTCTATAATCTCACCAGTCAGTCATGTTACTGTATATCCCTCTATAATCTCACCAGTCAGTCAGTCATGTTACTGTATATCCCTCTATAATCTCACCAGTCAGTCATGTTACTGTATATCCCTCTATAATCTGACCAGTCAGTCATGTTACTGTATAACCCTCTATAATGTGATTCAGTCATGTTACTGTAAAACCCTCTATAATGTGACTCAGTCATGTTACTGTATAAACCTCTATAATGTGATTCAGTCACGTTACTGTAAAACCCTCTATAATGTGATTCAGTCATGTTACTGTATAAACCTCTATAATGTGATTCAGTCACGTTACTGTATAACCCTCTATAATGTGATTCAGTCACGTTACTGTAAAACCCTCTATAATGTGATTCAGTCACGTTACTGCAAAACCCTCTATAATGTGATTCAGTCACGTTACTGTAAAACCCTCTATAATGTGATTCATTCACGTTACTGTAAAACCCTCTATAATGTGATTCAGTCACGTTACTGCAAAACCCTCTATAATGTGATTCAGTCATGTTACTGTATAACCCTCTATAATGTGATTCATTCACGTTACTGTAAAACCCTCTATAATGTGATTCAGTCACATTACTGTATATCCCTCTATAATGTGATTCAGTCACATTACTGTATATCCCTCTATAATGTGATTCAGTCACATTACTGTATAACCCTCTATAATGTGATTCAGTCATGTTACTGTATAACCCTCTATAATGTGATTCAGTCACGTTACTGTAAAACCCTCTATAATGTGATTCAGTCACATTACTGTATAACCCTCTATAATGTGATTCAGTCACATTACTGTATAACCCTCTATAATGTGATTCAGTCACATTACTGTATAACCCTCTATAATGTGATTCAGTCATGTTACTGTATAACCCTCTATAATGTGATTCAGTCACGTTACTGTATATCCCTCTATAATGTGATTCAGTCACGTTACTGTATAACCCTCTATAATGTGATTCAGTCACGTTACTGTATATCCCTCTATAATGTGATACAGTCATGCCACTGTATAACCCTCTATAATGTGATTCAGTCACGTTACTGTATATCTGTCTATAATGTGATTCAGTCACATTACTGTATAACCCTCTATAATGTGATTCAGTCACGTTACTGTATAACCCTCTATAATGTGATTCAGTCATGTTACTGTATAACCCTCTATAATCTGATTCAGTCACATTACTGTATATCCCTCTATAATGTGATTCAGTCACATTAATGTATATCCCTCTATAATATGATTCAGTCACATTACTGTATAACCCTCTATAATGTGATTCAGTCACATTACTGTATATCCCTCTATAATGTGATTCAGTCACATTACTGTATAACCCTCTATAATGTGATTCAGTCATGTTACTGTATAACCCTCTATAATGTGATTCAGTCACGTTACTGTAAAACCCTCTATAATGTGATTCAGTCACATTACTGTATATCCCTCTATAATGTGATTCAGTCACATTACTGTATAACCCTCTATAATGTGATTCAGTCATGTTACTGTATAACCCTCTATAATGTGATTCAGTCACGTTACTGTATAACCCTCTATAATGTGATTCAGTCACATTACTGTATATCCCTCTATAATGTGATTCAGTCACGTTACTGTATATCCCTCTATAATGTGATTCAGTCACATTACTGTATATCCCTCTATAATGTGATTCAGTCACATTACTGTATAACCCTCTATAATATGATTCAGTCATGTTACTGTATAACCCTCTATAATGTCAGTCAGTCATGTTACTGTATATCCCTCTATAATGTCATTCAGTCATGTTACTGTATATCCCTCTATAATGTCATTCAGTCATGTTACTGTATATCCCTCTATAATGTGATTCAGTCAAGTTACTGTATAACCCTCTATAATGTGATTCAGTCATGTTACTGTAAAACCCTCTATAATGTGACTCAGTCATGTTACTGTATAAACCTCTATAATGTGATTCAGTCACGTTACTGTAAAACCCTCTATAATGTGATTCAGTCATGTTACTGTATAAACCTCTATAATGTGATTCAGTCACGTTACTGTATAACCCTCTATAATGTGATTCAGTCACGTTACTGTAAAACCCTCTATAATGTGATTCAGTCACGTTACTGCAAAACCCTCTATAATGTGATTCAGTCACGTTACTGTAAAACCCTCTATAATGTGATTCATTCACGTTACTGTAAAACCCTCTATAATGTGATTCAGTCATGTTACTGTATAACCCTCTATAATGTGATTCATTCACGTTACTGTAAAACCCTCTATAATCTCAGTCAGTCATGTTACTGTATATCCCTCTATAATCTCACCAGTCAGTCATGTTACTGTATATCCCTCTATAATCTGATTCATTCACGTTACTGTAAAACCCTCTATAATGTGATTCAGTCACGTTACTGTATATCCCTCTATAATCTGATTCAGTCACATTACTGTATAACCCTCTATAATGTGATTCAGTCACATTACTGTATATCCCTCTATAATGTGATTCAGTCACATTAATGTATATCCCTCTATAATCTGATTCAGTCACATTACTGTATATCCCTCTATAATGTGATTCAGTCACATTACTGTATATCCCTCTATAATGTGATTCAGTCACATTACTGTATATCCCTCTATAATGTGATTCAGTCACATTACTGTATAACCCTCTATAATGTGATTCAGTCATGTTACTGTATAACCCTCTATAATGTGATTCAGTCACGTTACTGTAAAACCCTCTATAATGTGATTCAGTCACATTACTGTATAACCCTCTATAATGTGATTCAGTCACATTACTGTATAACCCTCTATAATGTGATTCAGTCACATTACTGTATAACCCTCTATAATGTGATTCAGTCATGTTACTGTATAACCCTCTATAATGTGATTCAGTCATGTTACTGTATAAACCTCTATAATGTGATTCAGTCACGTTACTGTATATCCCTCTATAATGTGATTCAGTCACGTTACTGTATAACCCTCTATAATGTGATTCAGTCACGTTACTGTATATCCCTCTATAATGTGATACAGTCATGCCACTGTATAACCCTCTATAATGTGATTCAGTCACGTTACTGTATATCTGTCTATAATGTGATTCAGTCACATTACTGTATAACCCTCTATAATGTGATTCAGTCACGTTACTGTATAACCCTCTATAATGTGATTCAGTCATGTTACTGTATAACCCTCTATAATCTGATTCAGTCACATTACTGTATATCCCTCTATAATGTGATTCAGTCACATTAATGTATATCCCTCTATAATATGATTCAGTCACATTACTGTATAACCCTCTATAATGTGATTCAGTCACATTACTGTATATCCCTCTATAATGTGATTCAGTCACATTACTGTATAAACCTCTATAATGTCATTCAGTCATGTTACTGTATAACCCTCTATAATGTGATTCAGTCACGTTACTGTAAAACCCTCTATAATGTGATTCAGTCACATTACTGTATATCCCTCTATAATGTGATTCAGTCACATTACTGTATAACCCTCTATAATGTGATTCAGTCATGTTACTGTATAACCCTCTATAATGTGATTCAGTCACGTTACTGTAAAACCCTCTATAATGTGATTCAGTCACATTACTGTATAACCCTCTATAATGTGATTCAGTCACATTACTGTATAACCCTCTATAATGTGATTCAGTCACATTACTGTATATCCCTCTATAATCTGAGTCAGTCATGTTCCTGTATATCCCTCTATAATCTCATTCAGTCATGTTACTGTATATCCCTCTATAATCTCACCAGTCAGTCATGTTACTGTATATCCCTCTATAATCTCACCAGTCAGTCATGTTACTGTATATCCCTCTATAATCTGATTCAGTCACGTTACTGTATATCCCTCTATAATGTGATACAGTCATGTCACTGTATAACCCTCTATAATGTGATTCAGTCACGTTACTGTATATCTGTCTATAATGTGATTCAGTCACATTACTGTATAACCCTCTATAATATGATTCAGTCACGTTACTGTATAACCCTCTATAATGTGATTCAGTCATGTTACTGTATAACCCTCTATAATGTGATTCAGTCACATTACTGTGTAACCCTCTATAATGTGATTCAGTCACGTTACTGTATATCCCTCTATAATGTGATTCAGTCACGTTACTGTATATCCCTCTATAATGTGATTCAGTCACATTACTGTATAACCCTCTATAATGTGATTCAGTCACGTTACTGTATAACCCTCTATAATGTGATTCAGTCACATTACTGTATATCCCTCTATAATGTGATTCAGTCATGTTACTGTATAACCCTCTATAATGTGATTCAGTCACGTTACTGTAAAACCCTCTATAATGTGATTCAGTCACATTACTGTATAACCCTCTATAATGTGATTCAGTCACGTTACTGTAAAACCCTCTATAATGTGATTCAGTCACGTTACTGTAAAACCCTCTATAATGTGATTCATTCACGTTACTGTAAAACCCTCTATAATGTGATTCAGTCATGTTACTGTATAACCCTCTATAATGTGATTCATTCACGTTACTGTAAAACCCTCTATAATCTCAGTCAGTCATGTTACTGTATATCCCTCTATAATCTCACCAGTCAGTCATGTTACTGTATATCCCTCTATAATCTGATTCATTCACGTTACTGTAAAACCCTCTATAATGTGATTCAGTCACGTTACTGTATATCCCTCTATAATCTGATTCAGTCACATTACTGTATAACCCTCTATAATGTGATTCAGTCACATTACTGTATATCCCTCTATAATGTGATTCAGTCACATTAATGTATATCCCTCTATAATCTGATTCAGTCACATTACTGTATATCCCTCTATAATGTGATTCAGTCACATTACTGTATATCCCTCTATAATGTGATTCAGTCACATTACTGTATATCCCTCTATAATGTGATTCAGTCACATTACTGTATAACCCTCTATAATGTGATTCAGTCATGTTACTGTATAACCCTCTATAATGTGATTCAGTCACGTTACTGTAAAACCCTCTATAATGTGATTCAGTCACATTACTGTATAACCCTCTATAATGTGATTCAGTCACATTACTGTATAACCCTCTATAATGTGATTCAGTCACATTACTGTATAACCCTCTATAATGTGATTCAGTCATGTTACTGTATAACCCTCTATAATGTGATTCAGTCATGTTACTGTATAAACCTCTATAATGTGATTCAGTCACGTTACTGTATATCCCTCTATAATGTGATTCAGTCACGTTACTGTATAACCCTCTATAATGTGATTCAGTCACGTTACTGTATATCCCTCTATAATGTGATACAGTCATGCCACTGTATAACCCTCTATAATGTGATTCAGTCACGTTACTGTATATCTGTCTATAATGTGATTCAGTCACATTACTGTATAACCCTCTATAATATGATTCAGTCACGTTACTGTATAACCCTCTATAATGTGATTCAGTCATGTTACTGTATAACCCTCTATAATGTGATTCAGTCACATTACTGTGTAACCCTCTATAATGTGATTCAGTCACGTTACTGTATATCCCTCTATAATGTGATTCAGTCACGTTACTGTATATCCCTCTATAATGTGATTCAGTCACATTACTGTATAACCCTCTATAATGTGATTCAGTCACGTTACTGTATAACCCTCTATAATGTGATTCAGTCACATTACTGTATATCCCTCTATAATGTGATTCAGTCATGTTACTGTATAACCCTCTATAATGTGATTCAGTCACGTTACTGTAAAACCCTCTATAATGTGATTCAGTCACATTACTGTATAACCCTCTATAATGTGATTCAGTCACGTTACTGTAAAACCCTCTATAATGTGATTCAGTCACGTTACTGTAAAACCCTCTATAATGTGATTCATTCACGTTACTGTAAAACCCTCTATAATGTGATTCAGTCATGTTACTGTATAACCCTCTATAATGTCATTCAGTCATGTTACTGTATATCCCTCTATAATCTCAGTCAGTCATGTTACTGTATATCCCTCTATAATCTCACCAGTCAGTCATGTTACTGTATATCCCTCTATAATCTGATTCATTCACGTTACTGTAAAACCCTCTATAATGTGATTCAGTCACGTTACTGTATATCCCTCTATAATCTGATTCAGTCACATTACTGTATAACCCTCTATAATGTGATTCAGTCACATTACTGTATATCCCTCTATAATGTGATTCAGTCACATTAATGTATATCCCTCTATAATCTGATTCAGTCACATTACTGTATATCCCTCTATAATGTGATTCAGTCACATTACTGTATATCCCTCTATAATGTGATTCAGTCACATTACTGTATATCCCTCTATAATGTGATTCAGTCACATTACTGTATAACCCTCTATAATGTGATTCAGTCATGTTACTGTATAACCCTCTATAATGTGATTCAGTCACGTTACTGTAAAACCCTCTATAATGTGATTCAGTCACATTACTGTATAACCCTCTATAATGTGATTCAGTCACATTACTGTATAACCCTCTATAATGTGATTCAGTCACATTACTGTATAACCCTCTATAATGTGATTCAGTCATGTTACTGTATAACCCTCTATAATGTGATTCAGTCATGTTACTGTATAAACCTCTATAATGTGATTCAGTCACGTTACTGTATATCCCTCTATAATGTGATTCAGTCACGTTACTGTATAACCCTCTATAATGTGATTCAGTCACGTTACTGTATATCCCTCTATAATGTGATACAGTCATGCCACTGTATAACCCTCTATAATGTGATTCAGTCACGTTACTGTATATCTGTCTATAATGTGATTCAGTCACATTACTGTATAACCCTCTATAATGTGATTCAGTCACGTTACTGTATAACCCTCTATAATGTGATTCAGTCATGTTACTGTATAACCCTCTATAATCTGATTCAGTCACATTACTGTATATCCCTCTATAATGTGATTCAGTCACATTAATGTATATCCCTCTATAATATGATTCAGTCACATTACTGTATAACCCTCTATAATGTGATTCAGTCACATTACTGTATATCCCTCTATAATGTGATTCAGTCACATTACTGTATAACCCTCTATAATGTCATTCAGTCATGTTACTGTATAACCCTCTATAATGTGATTCAGTCACGTTACTGTAAAACCCTCTATAATGTGATTCAGTCACATTACTGTATATCCCTCTATAATGTGATTCAGTCACATTACTGTATAACCCTCTATAATGTGATTCAGTCATGTTACTGTATAACCCTCTATAATGTGATTCAGTCACGTTACTGTAAAACCCTCTATAATGTGATTCAGTCACATTACTGTATAACCCTCTATAATGTGATTCAGTCACATTACTGTATAACCCTCTATAATGTGATTCAGTCACATTACTGTATATCCCTCTATAATCTGAGTCAGTCATGTTACTGTATATCCCTCTATAACCTCACCAGTCAGTCAGTCATGTTACTGTATATCCCTCTATAATCTCACCAGTCAGTCATGTTACTGTATATCCCTCTATAATCTCACCAGTCAGTCATGTTACTGTATATCCCTCTATAATCTGATTCAGTCACGTTACTGTATATCCCTCTATAATGTGATACAGTCATGTCACTGTATAACCCTCTATAATGTGATTCAGTCACGTTACTGTATATCTGTCTATAATGTGATTCAGTCACATTACTGTATAACCCTCTATAATATGATTCAGTCACGTTACTGTATAACCCTCTATAATGTGATTCAGTCATGTTACTGTATAACCCTCTATAATGTGATTCAGTCACATTACTGTGTAACCCTCTATAATGTGATTCAGTCACGTTACTGTATATCCCTCTATAATGTGATTCAGTCACGTTACTGTATATCCCTCTATAATGTGATTCAGTCACATTACTGTATAACCCTCTATAATGTGATTCAGTCACGTTACTGTATAACCCTCTATAATGTGATTCAGTCACATTACTGTATATCCCTCTATAATGTGATTCAGTCATGTTACTGTATAACCCTCTATAATGTGATTCAGTCACGTTACTGTAAAACCCTCTATAATGTGATTCAGTCACATTACTGTATAACCCTCTATAATGTGATTCAGTCACGTTACTGTAAAACCCTCTATAATGTGATTCAGTCACATTACTGTATAACCCTCTATAATGTGATTCAGTCACGTTACTGTAAAACCCTCTATAATGTGATTCAGTCACGTTACTGTATATCCCTCTATAATGTGATTCAGTCACATTACTGTATAACCCTCTATAATGTGATTCAGTCACGTTACTGTAAAACCCTCTATAATGTGATTCAGTCACATTACTGTATAACCCTCTATAATGTGATTCAGTCACGTTACTGTAAAACCCTCTATAATGTGATTCAGTCATGTTACTGTATAACCCTCTATAATGTGATTCAGTCACGTTACTGTAAAACCCTCTATAATGTGATTCAGTCACGTTACTGTATATCCCTCTATAATGTGATTCAGTCACATTACTGTATAACCCTCTATAATGTGATTCAGTCACGTTACTGTAAAACCCTCTATAATGTGAATCATTGCACATTGTTTGTACTGTACTATATAGTGTGTCATTTTAATACTGTTCTTATCATGTTGATCCATATTCTACTTGCATTATTGGTCATTTCTCAGAATGTTTTTCAATATTCTATATTTTAGTTCGATTCCCTTACCTCCGTGTCTTCCAAAGATCATTAGTGTTTACATATTAATATAATATTAATATTAATCAATTAATTCATTAATGATATTAATCCCCTAGACTTTGTTTACCCACCGGTGCGTCAATCTAAGTTACATTACAAATGAATCCCCATGAAAATCCATCAGTTTTGGATAGAGATCATTTTATTTATTATATTTTTTTTGCATTGGATGCATCTCATATGCTGCATTCCCCAGAGTCCAACCCGTTTGAGCTACTAACTAATGGGACCTCAACGTAGAAATGGGAGATTCTCACAAACACAATCGTGTTCTCCATTTTGCTCACCGACCACACCGGAGTCACGGGACTCATCTGAAGGTAACCGGTACAAGTTTAAAAAAACAAATGGAAGTATGGATAAAGTTGTGAGCCTACACACAAAAAGGGATTAAATATGTGTAAAATATATATATACTGTATATATGGTACCAGTCAAAAGTTGGTAAACACCTACTCATTCCAAGGTTTTTCTTTATTTTTACTATTTTCTACATTGTAGAATAATAGTGAAGACATCACAACTATGAAATAACACATAAGTAATCTGTAATCGATGTAATCTGTAATCGATGTAATCTGTAATCGATGCACGGACGTAGACCTCTGTCCTTCTTGGCCACAAAGAAGAAGCCTGCCAACGCAGGGGAGGTGGATGTGTGGATGAAACCCCTGTTGGAGAACCTCCTGGATGTGCTCCTCCGTGGCCTCGGATTCAGCCGTCAACAGAGCCTGCAAGTAGGTCGATGGCACAGTGCCAGGGGTGATGAGGAGGAAGACATCCCTGTTTCTCAACATTTACATTTACATTTAAGTCATTTAGCAGACGCTCTTATCCAGAGCGACTTACAAATTGGAAAGTTCATACATATTCATCCTGGTCCCCCCGTGGGGAATGAACCCACAACCCTGGCGTTGCAAGCGCCATGCTCTACCAACTGAGCCACACGGGACGGACTTGGAACCACAGGGAAAGGGAAAGCACGTCTTCCTGCATCCTGGTGCCCAGACGGTCATGTTCATCCTCGACCAGGAATTGGTGGGGTCATGATGTTGGAGCCACGGGAGGAGGATGACTGTGGTGATGATGAGGAAGAGAAGGCTTTCTTGGTGCACGTGTCCCATGGTGAGTGTGAGTGGTGCTGTAATGTGTGTGATTGTTGCCGGATCCCAATGGTCGATTATCCAGGGCCTGAACCGGAAGAGGAGAGTGGGTATGAGGTGATGTTCAGGGAGGAGGCGAGGACGTGGTAGATGAAATTCCCCATGGCAACGGAGTCCACTAGGGCTGAAGAGACAACACAGGAGGGACAGCCAGCCAGTGAAATGGAAGCCAGGAATGGTTTGCCGGTAAGCGATAATGATGGAATACTCACGCCTACCCCTGAAGATGGATGATTACGGGGCCCGCCCCTCTACCCCCGTGGACCCCCTGCTGAAGCTAGTGCCTCTCCTTGTCACAATAGGAACCGAGCACCATCTGTCTCCAGCGACGCCGCTCTGCCACGGGGAGGTGTGTGGCCTCTACCTTCATGAGTTCAGGCTCTGCCTCAGGACAGCCAAAGAGGGAGGATGAGAGGGGAGGGGGGCACCATGCCGGAGTTGAAGTAGTCGCTCCTATCCCTCTCTGCCCGACAGGTGGATGGTCAACGACAGCCCTGAACAGAGCCATGAACCTCTCGTAGGAACCCAGCTCTTCCTCACCTCTCTCCCAGATGGCCGTAGCCCACTTAAACGCCCGACCGTTCAGCAGGGAAATTACCATGGAAACCTTAGACCTCTCTGTGGTGGGGGCTTCTGTCTGATGGTCGCATTAGAATGAGAACTGCAGTAAGAAGCCACGGCCTTTGGATGGAGTCCAATCATACTTGTCTGGGAGGGACAGTCGGGCAATACTGACCTGGGCGGACTGCTGGGTAGGTATTGCCTGTATATAGCCTCCTCAATGTGGAGGCTATATACAGGGGGTACCGGTACAGAGTCAATGTGGAGGTTATATACAGGGTGTTACGGTACAGAGTCAATGTGGAGGCTATATACAGGGGGTACCGGTACAGTGTCAATGTGGAGACAATATACAGGGGGGTACCGGTACAGTGTCAATGTGGAGAGTACTGAACATGACCAAAACCAATACAGTCTGATTACTGAGGCTACTGAGGGCTGAATGAAGAGAGTGTAATCAAGGTGATGATGGTTGCCAGGTGTGCGTAATGATGGGAGCAGGTGTGCGTAATGATGGGAGCAGGTGTGCGTAATGATGGGAGCAGGTGTGCGTAATGATGGGAGCAGGTGTGCGTAATGATGGGAGCAGGTGTGCGTAATGATGGGAGCAGGTGTGCGTAATGATGGTTGCCAGGTGTGCGTAATGATGGGAGCAGGTGTGCGTAATGATGGTTGCCAGGTGTGCGTAATGATGGGAGCAGGTGTGCGTAATGATGGGAGCAGGTGTGCGTAATGATGGGAGCAGGTGTGCGTAATGATGGAAGCAGGTGTGCGTAATGACGGTTGCCAGGACGGGTGGTTACTAGACCGGAGACGTCGAGCGCTGGAGTAAGTGTGATAATATTCCCAGATTAAAAAAAATATCTTCTAGATTTATGACAGACACTAAATAACCTTGTTTCTTATGACTGTCCTTTTTGCCATTTATGAATATGGGTTTCTAATGGCTTTAGTAGTAAAGGCAGTAATCAATTTAGTAATCAAATAATATTTGTTTTATATATATATATATACATATATATATATTTTACAGTAAAGAGGTCCTAAAATTCTAAATCAGATAAATGATCCATAGTATGAGCACCTTAAAACAAAATGGCAGCTTAACCTCCCACTTAGACTCTAAATAATTTAACTATTCATATGTACTAATGCTCCATACATACAGCACTTAACCCCTAACCTACCATACAGTCTATGTAGATAACCTCTGACCTTTCTATACAGTCTATGTAGAACACCTCTAACCTACCATACAGTCTATGTACATAACCTCTGACCTACCATACAGTCTATGTAGATAACCTCTAACCTACCATACAGTCTATGTAGATAACCCCTAACCTACCATACAGTCTATGTACATAACCTCTGACCTACCATACAGTCTATGTAGATAACCTCTGACCTTACCATACAGTCTATGTAGATAACCTTTGACCTACCATACAGTCTATGTAGATAACCTCTGACCTTACCATACAGTCTATGTAGATAACCTCTGACCTTACCATACAGTCTTTGTACATAACCCCTAACCTTACCATACAGTCTATGTACATAACCTCTGACCTACCATACAGTCTATGTAGATAACCTCTGACCTTACCATACAGTCTTTGTACATAACCCCTAACCTACCATACAGTCTATGTACATAACCTCTGACCTTACCATACAGTCTTTGTACATAACCCCTAACCTTAGGTCCGTTCCTGCCCATCAGTCTCCGCTCTTCATGCGGGGTCATTCCTCCCATCAGTCTCCTCTGTTCATGTGGGGCCGTTCCTTGCCTTCAGTCTCCTCTGTTCATGTGGGGCCGTTCCTGCCCATCAGTCTCCTCTGTTCATGTGGGGCCGTTCCTGCCCATCAGTCTCCTCTGTTCACGTGGGTCCGTTCCTGCCCATCAGTCTCCTCTGTTCATGTGGGTCCGTTCCTGCCCATCAGTCTCCTCTGTTCATGTGGGGCCGTTCCTTGCCTTCAGTCTCCTTTGTTCATGTGGGGCCGTTCCTGCCCATCAGTCTCCTCTGTTCATGTGGGGCCGTTCCTGCCCATCAGTCTCCTCTGTTCACGTGGGTCCGTTCCTGCCCATCAGTCTCCTCTGTTCACGTGGGTCCGTTCCTGCCCATCAGTCTCCTCTGTTCACGTGGGGCCATTCCTGCCCATCAGTCTCCTCTGTTCACGTGGGGCCGTTCCTGCCCATCAGTCTCCTCTGTTCATGTGGGGCCATTCCTGCCCATCAGTCTCCTCTGTTCATGTGGGGCCGTTCCTGCCCATCAGTCTCCTCTGTTCACGTGGGGCCGTTTCTCCCCATCTGCCTCCTCTGTAATTTATAACAAAGCTGTCATCACTTTTGAGAACAAGCTCCAATATCAAGTATTTTAAATGTTGCTTTAAGTACCAGTCACTTGATTTGGATTTCACTGGCAATTAAAGCCAACCTTGTTCCCTAATATCCTCTCCTCTCCTCTCCTCTCCTCTCCTCTCCTCTCCTCTCCTCTCCTCTCCTCTCCTCTCCTCTCCTCTCCTCTCCTCTCCTCTCCTCTCCTCTCCTCTCCTCTCCTCTCCTCTCCTCTGTTGTATTGGATGAGCAGCTGAATTTTCCATGGAATGTAGTAGAACAAGTGTTTTATGCCACATTGAAAGTTCAGATTAATTTGCGTAATTTAAACGAGTGCTTGCCATGTTTCCACAAGCCACGTATTCTCCCACATTTCTGATAGATTGGTAATTTTCTGACCAATAATTAATAACATTTATGACAAGCTCACCCCTCCTCCATCCCTCCATCCAACCCACCGGCCTTGCAGTCAGTCTCTACAACCGGGTTTCAGATTTCAGATCTTCTCGCTCTGTCTGTTCTACAGTAAACCTAGGGACTTACAGAGCACCTTAAGAGAGCAGCCCCTGCTGCCTAGGGCTCAATGAAATTAATATTTTGTTTCCCATCTGGATGAATCAGTGGAATTAATGAGGGAAGGAGGCCTATAGCAATGCAAGAACCCCTCAGATTAGGCTGCTTTTCTTCCTGCCTCGCTCCTCTCTCTCCTCTCTCTCCTCTCTCTCCTCTCTCTCCTCTCTCTCCTCTCTCTCCTCTGCTCCGTTCTGCTCCGCTCTGCTCCAGTCTACGACACACAGTCTTTACCCTGACAGACAGCTCTGGGCCTTATTTCCCAGAGCTTTCGTAGCGTTAAGATCATCGTTAGAAACTTTTTACAATGTATCTTTTTAAGCCGCTATGTTAACCGCAAATCCTTCGTTAGAAATGTGTCTCCATTGTTCTATGTTTTTTTGGCCTTTTCGCTTCGCTTTAGTCACAGATCTCTCCATATGATCAATATGTTTAGGCTATCTGTCTGACTGTGACTGCCAATAACTTCAGAATGAAGTTTACTGCAAATACAAAGTTGTCAAAGTATTTGCAATTACTATAAAACAAGTGACGGATGAAGTGATACTTTAAAGGAAAACCGAGATGACTGCGTTACAAATACATATATCTGTTTATGCTGTTTCAATCATTCAATTAATTTAATGTTCCATCAATTGATTTCTATTTTGCATCAATGTGTTTCAAGATGTAAATATGGAATATTCAGATGGACTCTGACAAGGTGAAAGCGGGGGATGATTGGCCTCAACCCACATTCAGAGGGCAGCTGCAACGTTTTCTGGGGTTTGCTAATTTCTACCGTTGCTTCATCCGGGGTTACAGCACCCTGGCTTCCCCCCTCTCAGCACTCACCTCTCCCAAGGTTCCGTTCACGTGGACTCCAGCAGCTGACCGGGCGTTCTCGGAACTCACGCATCGATTCACCACAGCTCCCATCTTAGTCCATCCGGACCCTTTGCCTCGTCATCGCCAACCCCACCACCTGCAGCCAGCCACTCATGTGGGTAGAATACGCTCGTAACACACTTCCCTGCTCGGCCACTGGTCTCTCTCCCTTCGCGTGCTCCTTGGTATATCAGCCCCCGTTCTTCCCTGAAGAAGAGGAAGAAGTCAGCAGTCCCTCTCACCGTACCTGGAAGAGAGCCCGGGCCACTTTTCTGAACACCACATCCAGGTATCGGCTACAGGCTGATTGCCACTGGACCCCTGCTACGGTGCTATTGGTTCGGGCAGAGGGAATTGCTGTCCACTCGAGACCTGCCCCTTCAGGATGGAGTCCAGTACACTTTCCCCCTGTTACATCGGCCCTTTCCCCATCTCTAAAATAATTAGCCCCTCTGCTGTTCGTCTTCTGTTGCCCCGCACCCTCTGTATACATTCCACTTTTCATGTGTCTAGGATTAAACCTCTGTCTCACAGCCCTTTGTCTCTTGCTTCCAAGCCAACCCTTCTCCGCCGTCTCATCAACGGCCAACCTGTGTACACGATGAGGTGCTTCCTGAAGGTTTTTAGAATACAGCTAGAGACACCAGCCTGGTAAAACACAACTAGGGAGACCAGCCTGGTATAATACAGCTAGAGAGACCAGCCTGGTAAAACACAACTAGGGAGACCAGCCTGGTATAATACAGCTAGAGAGACTAGCCTGGTAAAACACAACTAGGGAGACCAGCCTGGTATAATACAGCTAGAGAGACCAGCCGGGTGTAATAAAGCTAGAGAGATCATCGTGGTATAATACAGCTAGACCAAACTAAAATAATACTATTTGACCAGCCTGGTATAATACAACTAGACCAGCCTGGTATAATATAGCTAGACAAGCCTGGTATAATACAGCTAGACCAGCCTGGTAAAATACAGCTAGACCAGCCTGGTATAATACAGCTAGACCAGCCTAGTATAATAGAGCTAGACCAGGCTGGTATAATACAACTAGACCAGACTGGTATAATACAACTAGATCAACCTGGTATAACACAGCTAGACGAGCCTGGTATAATACAACTAGACCAACCTGGTATAATACAGCTTGACCAGCCTGGTATAATACAGCTAGACCAGCCTGGTATAATACATCTAGACCAGCCTGGTATAATACAACTAGACCAGCCTGGTATAATACATCTAGACCAGCCTGGTATAATACAACTAGACCAGCCTGGTATAATACAACTAGACCAGCCTGGTATAATACATCTAAACCAGCCTGGTATAATACAACTAGACCAGCCTGGTATAATACATCTAGACCAGCCTGGTATAATCCAACTAGACCAGCCAGGTATAATGCAACTAGACCAGCGTTGTATAATACAACTAGACCAGCCTGGTATAATACATCTAGACCAGCCTGGTATAATACAGCTAGACCAGCCTGGTATAATACATCTAGACCAGCCTGGTATAATACAGCTAGACAAGCCTGGTATAATACAGCTAGACCAGCCTGGTAAAATACAGCTAGACCAGCCTGGTATAATACAGCTAGACCAGCCTAGTATAATAGAGCTAGACCAGGCTGGTATAATACAACTAGACCAGACTGGTATAATACAACTAGATCAACCTGGTATAACACAGCTAGACGAGCCTGGTATAATACAACTAGACCAACCTGGTATAATACAGCTTGACCAGCCTGGTATAATACAGCTAGACCAGCCTGGTATAATACATCTAGACCAGCCTGGTATAATACAACTAGACCAGCCTGGTATAATACATCTAGACCAGCCTGGTATAATACAACTAGACCAGCCTGGTATAATACAACTAGACCAGCCTGGTATAATACATCTAAACCAGCCTGGTATAATACAACTAGACCAGCCTGGTATAATACATCTAGACCAGCCTGGTATAATCCAACTAGACCAGCCAGGTATAATGCAACTAGACCAGCGTTGTATAATACAACTAGACCAGCCTGGTATAATACATCTAGACCAGCCTGGTATAATACAGCTAGACCAGCCTGGTATAATACAGCTAGACCAGCCTGGTATAATACATCTAGGCCAGCCTGGTATAATACATATAGACCAGCCTGGTATAATACATCTAGACCAGCCTGGTATAATACATCTAGACCAGCCTGGTATAATACATCAAGACCAGCCTGGTATAATACATCTAGACCAGCCAGGTATAATACATCTAGACCAGCCTGGTATAATACAACTAGACCAGCCTGGAATAATACATCTAGACCAGCCTGGTATAATACATCTAGACCAGCCTGGTATAATACAGCTAGACCAGCCTGGTATAATACATCTAGACCAGCATGGTATAATACATCTAGACCAGCCTGGTATAATACATCAAGACCAGCCTGGTATAATACTCTAGACCAGCCTGGTATAATACAGCTAGACCAGCCTGGTATAATACAGCTAGACCAGCCTGGTATAATACATCTAGACCAGCCTGGTATAATACATCAAGACCAGCCTGGTATAATACAGCTAGACCAGCCTGGTATAATACATATAGACCAGCCTGGTATAATACATCTAGACCAGCCTGGTATAATACAACTAGACCAGCCTGGTATAATACAGCTAGACCAGCCTGGTATAATACATCTAGACCAGCCTGGTATAATACAACTAGACCAGCCTGGTATAATACATCTAGACCAGCCTGGTATAATACTGCTAGACCAGCCTGGTATTATACAGCTAGACCAGCCTGTTATAATACATCTAGACCAGCCTGGTATAATACATCTAGACCAGCCTGGTATAATACAACTAGACCAGCCTGGTATAATACAGCTAGACCAGCCTGGTATAATACATCTAGACCAGCCTGGTATAATACAACTAGACCAGCCTGGTATAATACATCTAGACCAGCCTGGTGTAATACATCTAGATCAGCCTGGTATAATACATCTAGACCAGCCTGGTATAATACAGCTAGACCAGCCTGGTATAATACATCTAGACCAGCCTGGTATAATACATATAGACCAGCCTGGTATAATACAGCTAGACCAGCCAGGTATAATACAGCTAGATCAGCCTGGTATAATACAACTAGACCTGCCTGGTATAATACATCTAGACCAGCCTGGTATAATACAACTAGACCAGCCAGGTATAATACATCTAGACCAGCCTGGTATAATACATCTAGACCAGCCTGGTATAATACAACTAGACCAGCCTGGTATAATACAGCTAGACCAGCCTGGTATAATACATCTAGACCAGCCTGGTATAATACAACTAGACCAGCCTGGTATAATACATCTAGACCAGCCTGGTATAATACAACTAGACCAGCCTGGTATAATACATCTAGACCAGCCTGGTATAATACATATAGACCAGCCTGGTATAATACAACTAGACCAGCCTGGTATAATACATCTAGACCAGCCTGGTATAATACATCTAGACCAGCCTGGTACAGTACAGCTGGAGACACCAGCCTGTGTAATTCTACTGCTTGAAGCAGCTTTAGCCATAAATAGAAGCCCAGACTCTGCTGTTAGCCATGGTCTCCTCTTGTGGAATGAATATCACATAATTGTTGTCCCGTGTTGACCTGTCTCTTATAGGATTATTCCTGCTATGTCATGTTGACCTGTCTCTTTTTTTGTGTTATTTTTTTATTGTACCTTTATTTAACCAGGTAGGCTAGTTGAGAACAAGTTCTCATTTACAACTGTGACCTGGCCAAGATAAAGCAAAGCAGTGTGACACAGACAACAACACAGAGTTACACATGGAGTAAACAATAAACAAGCCAATAACACAATAAACAAGTCAATAATACAGTAGAAAAAAGAAAGTCTATATACAGTGTGTGCAAAATGCATGAGGAGGTAGGTAATACATAGGCCATAGGAGCGAATAATTACAATTTAGCAGATTAACACTGGAGTGATAAATGAGCAGATGATGATGTGCAAGTAGAGATACTGGTGTGCAAAAGAGCAGAAAAATAAATAAAAACAGTATGGGGAAGAGGTAGGTAGATTGGGTGGGCTAATTACAGATGGACTATGTATAGCTGCAGTGATCAGTTAGCTGCTCAGATAGCTGATGTTTAAAGTTGGTGAGGGAAATAAAAGTCTCCAACTTCAGCGATTTTTGCAATTCGTTCCAGTCACTGGCAGCAGAGAACTGGAAGGAAAGGCGGCCAAATGAGGTGTTGGCTTTGGGGATGATCAGTGAGATATACCTGCTGGAACGTGTGCTACGGGTGGGTGTTGTTATCGTGACCAGTGAACTGAGATAAGGCGGAGCTTTACCTAGCATTGACTTATAGATGACCTGGAGCTAGTGGGTCTGGCGACGAATATGTAGCGAGGTCCAGCCGACTAGAGCATACAGGTCGCAGTGGTGGGTGTTATATGGGGCTTTGGTAACAAAACGGATGGCACTGTGATAGACTGCATCCAGTTTGCTGAGTAGAGTATTGGAAGCTATTTTGTAGATGACATCGCCGAAGTCGAGGATCGGTAGGATAGTCAGTTTTGCTAGTGTAAGTTTGGCGGCGTGAGTGAAGGAGGTTTTGTTGAGAAATAGGAAGCCGATTCTAGATTTGATTTTGGATTGGAGATGATTACTATGAGTCTGGAAGGAAAGTTTACAGTCTAACCAGACACCTAGGTATTTATAGTTGTTCACATATTCTAGGTCGGAACCGTCCAGGGTGGTGATGCTAGTCGGCGAGCGGGTGCGGGCAGCGAATGGTTGATGAGCATGCATTTGGTTTTTCTAGCGTTTAAGAGCAGTTGGAGGCCACGGAAGGAGTGTTGTATGGCATTGAAGCTTGTTTGGAGTTTAGTTAGCACAGTGTCCAAGGAAGGGCCAGAAGTATACAGAATGGTGTCGTCTGCGTAGAGGTGGATCAGGGAATCGCCCACAGCAAGAGCGACATCATTGAAATATACAGGGAAAAGAGTCGGCCTGAGAATTGAACCCTGTGGTACCCCCATAGAGACTGCCAGAGGTCCGGACAACAGGCCCTCCGATTTGACACACTGAACTCTGTCTGTCATTAGAAAAACCAAGGCTATTGAGTCTGCCGATAAGAATACAGTGATTGACAGAGTCGAAAGCCTTGGCCAGGTCGATGAAGACCGCTGCACAGTTTTTAATCGATGGCGGTTATGATATTGTTTAGTACCTTGAGCGTGGCTGAGGTGCACCCGTGACCGGCTCGGAATCCGGATTTCACAGCGGAGAAGGTACGGTGGGATTCAAAATGGTCAGTGATCTGTTTATTAACTTGGCTTTCGAATACTTTAGAAAGGCAGGGCAGGATGGAAATAGGTCTGTAACAGTTTGGGTCTTGGGTGTCACCCCCTTTGAAGAGGGGGATGACCGCGGCAGCTTTCCAGTCTTTAGGGATCTCCGACGGTACGAAAGAGAGGTTTAACAGGCTGGTAATAGGGGTTGCAACAATGGCGGCGGATAGTTTTAGAAAGAAAGGGTCCAGATTGTCTAGCCCAGCTGATATGTACGGGTCCAGGTTTTGCAGCTCTTTCAGAACATCTGCTATCTGGATTTGGGTGAAGGAGAAGCTGGGGAGGCTTGGGCGAGTAGCTGCGGGGGGGGGCGGAGCTGTAGGCCGGGGTTGGAGTAGCCAGGAGGAGTAGCCAGGAGTAGCCATGGCCAGCCGTTGAGAAATGCTTATTGACATTTTCGATTGTCATGGATTTATCGCTGGTGATTACTTTTAACCTGTCTTTTAATCGTTCCGCTTGCGGAACCCCTCACCAGCAGCCAATGAAATTGCAGGGCGCCAAATTCAATCAACAGAAATCTCATAATTCAATTTTCTCAAACATACAAGTATTAGACACCATTTTAAAGATAATATTCTCGTTAATCCAACCACAGTGTCCGTTTTCAAAAAAAACTTTCGGGGAAAGCAGAACATATCATTATGTTAGGTCAGCAACTAGCCACAGAAAGCATACAGCGATTTTCCAACCAAAGAGAGGAGTCACAAAAAGCAGAAATATTGATAAAATTAATCCCTGACCTTTGATATTCTTCATCAGATGACACTGCCGGGACAACATGTTACACAATACATGTATGTTTTGTTCGATCAAGTTCATATTTATATCCAAAAACCTCAGTTTACATTTGGCTTTGCCTCCAAAACATCCCGTGAATTTACACAGAGCCACATCAAATCACAGAAATACTCAAATTAAACATTGATTAAAGATACAAGTGTTATTCACATATTTAAAGATATACTTCTCCTTAATGCAACCGCTGTGTCAGATTTCCCAAAAACTTTACGGAAAAAGCACACCATGCAATAATCTGAGTACGGCGCTCAGAGACCAAAACAAGCCAAACAGATACCCGCCGTGTTGTGGAGTCAACAGAAGTCAGAAATAGCATCATAAATATTCACTTACCTTTAATGATCTTCATCAGAATGCACTCCAAGGAATCCCAGTTCCACAATAAATGTTTGATTTGTTCCATAAAGTCCATAATTTAAGTCCAAATTACTCCTTTTGGTTCGCGCGTTCAGTACACAATCTAAACGCACGACGTGCGGACAGGTCCAGGCAAAAGTTCAGACGAAAAGTCATATTACAGTTCGTAGAAACATGTCAAATGAAGTATAGGATCAATATTTAGGATGTTTTTAACATAAATCTTCAATAATGTTCCAACCGGAGATTTCCTTTGTCTTCAGAAAAGCAATGGAACATAGCTCGCTCTCACGTGAACGAGCGTCACGAGCTCAAGGCATTCTGGCAGACCTCTGACTCATTCCCCTCTCATTCGGCCCCACTTCATAGTAGAAGCATCAAACAAGGTTCTAAAGACTTTTGACATCTAGTGGAAGCCTTAGGAAGTGGAAAATGACCACATAGACACTGTGTATTCGATAGGCCAAGAGTTGAAAACCTACAAACCTCAGATCTCCCACTTCCTGGACAGATTTTTCTCAGGTTTTCACCTGCCATATGAGTTCTGTTATACTCAAAGATCATTCAAACAGTTTTAGAAACTTCAGAGTGTTTTCTATCCAAATCTACTAATAATATGCATATATTAGCAACTGGGACTGAGTAGCAGGCAGTTTACTCTGGGCATGCTTTTCATCCAAACGTGAAAATGCTGCCCTCTATCCATAACAAGTTAAAGAATGACCAGGCATCCTCGACTGACGGGATGAGGTCAATATCCTTCCAGGATACCCGGGCCATGTCGATTAGAAAGGCCTGCTCGCAGAAGTGTTTTACGGAGCGTTTGACAGTGATGAGGGTGGTCGTTTGACCGCGGACCCATAGCGGATACAGGCAATGAGGCAGTGATCGCTGAGATCCTAATTGAAAACAGCGGAGGTGTATTTGGAGGACAAGTTGGTCAGGATAATGTCTATGAGGGTGCCCATGTTTACGGATTTAGGGTTGTACCTGGTGGGTTCCTTGATGATTTATGTGATATTGAGGGCATCTAGCTTAGATTGTAGGACTGCCGGGGTGTTAAGCATATCCCAGTTTAGGTTACCTAACAGAACGAACTCTGAAGCTAGATGGGGGGCGATCAATTCACAAATGGTGTCCAGGGCACAGCTGGGAGCGGAGGGGAGTCGATAGCAGGCGGCAACAGTGAGAGACTTATTTCTGGAGAGATTCATTTTTAAAATTAGAAGTTCAAACTGTTTGGGTATAGACCTGGAAACTATGACAGAACTTTGCAGGCTATCTCTGCAGTAGATTGCAACTCCTCCCTCTTTGGCAGTTCTATCTTGACAGAAAATGTTATAGTTGGGTATGGAAATCTCAGAATTTTTGGTGGCCTTCCTTAGCCAGGATTCAGACACGGCAAGGACCGTGATAGGATTAGAACTGGTCTGTCATGTTGACCTGTCTCTGATAGGATTAGAACCGGTCTGTCATGTTGACCTGTCTCTGATAGGATTAGACCTGGTCTGTCATGTTGACCTGTCTCTGATAGGATTAGTCCTGGTCAGTCATGTTGACCTGTCTCTGATAGGATCAGTCCTGGCCTGTCAAGTTGACCTGTCTCTGATAGGATTAGACCTGGTCTGTCATGTTGACCTGTCTCTGATAGGATTAGTCCTGGTCAGTCATGTTGACCTGTCTCTGATAGGATCAGTCCTGGCCTGTCATGTTGACCTGTCTCTGATAGGATTCGACCTGGTCTGTCATGTTGACCTGTCTCTGATAGAATTAGTCCTGGTCTGTCATGTTGACCTGTCTCTGATAGGATTAGACCTGGTCTGTCATATTGACCTGTCTTTGACAGGTTTAGACCTGGTCTGTCATGTTGACCTGTCTCTGATTGGTTTAGACCTGGTCTGTCATGTTGACCTGTCTTTGACAGGTTTAGACCTGGTCTGTCATGTTGACCTGTCTCTGATAGGATTAGACCTGGTCTGTCATGTTGACCTGTCTCTGATAGGATTAGACCTGGTCTGTCATGTTGACCTGTCTCTGATAGGATTAGACCTGGTATGTCATGTTGACCTGTCTCTGATTGGTTTAGACCTGGTCTGTCATGTTGACCTGTCTTTGACAGGTTTAGACCTGGTCTGTCGTGTTGACCTGTCTCTGATAGGATTAGAACTGGTCTGTCATGTTGACCTGTCTCTGATTTGTTTAGACCTGGTCTGTCATGTTGACCTGTCTCTGATAGGACTAGACCTGGTCTGTCATGTTGACCTGTCTCTGATAGGATTAGACCTGGTCTGTCATGTTGACCTGTCTCTGATAGGATTAGACCTGGTCTGTCATGTTGACCTGTCTCTGATAGGATTAGACCTGGTCTGTCATGTTGACCTGTCTCTGATAGGATTAGACCTGGTCAGTCATGTTGACCTGTCTCTGATAGGATTAGTCCTGGTCTGTCATGTTGACCTGTCTTTGACAGGTTTAGACCTGGTCTGTCATGTTGACCTGTCTTTGACAGGTTTAGACCTGGTCTGTCATGTTGACCTGTCTCTGATAGGATTAGACCTGGTCTGTCATGTTGACCTGTCTCTGATAGGATTAGTCCTGGTCTGTCATGTTGACCTGTCTTTGACAGGTTTAGACCTGGTCTGTCATGTTGACCTGTCTTTGACAGGTTTAGACCTGGTCTGTCATGTTGACCTGTCTTTGACAGGTTTAGACCTGGTCTGTCATGTTGACCTGTCATTGATAGGATTAGACCTGGTCTGTCATGTTGACCTGTCTCTGATAGGATTAGTCCTGGTCTGTCATGTTGACCTGTCTCTGATAGGTTTAGACCTGGTCTGTCATGTTGACCTGTCTCTGACAGGTTTAGACCTGATCTGTCATGTTGACCTGTCTTTGACAGGTTTAGACCTGGTCTGTCATGTTGACCTGTCTTTGACAGGTTTAGTCCTGGTCTGTCATGTTGACCTGTCTTTGACAGGTTTAGACCTGGTCTGTCATGTTGACCTGTCTTTGACAGGTTTAGACCTGGTCTGTCATGTTGACCTGTCTTTGACAGGTTTAGACCTGGTCTGTCATGTTGACCTGTCTCTGATTGGTTTAGACCTGGTCTGTCATGTTGACCTGTCTTTGACAGGTTTAGACCTGGTCTGTCATGTTGACCTGTCTTTGACAGGTTTAGACCTGGTCTGTCATGTTGACATGTCTGTGACAGGTTTAGACCTGGTCTGTCATGTTGACCTGTCTTTGACAGGTTTAGACCTGGTCTGTCATGTTGACCTGTCTTTGACAGGTTTAGACCTGGTCTGTCATGTTGACCTGTCTTTGACAGGTTTAGACCTGGTCTGTCATGTTGACCTGTCTTTGACAGGTTTAGACCTGGTCTGTCATGTTGACCTGTCTCTGATAGGATTAGACCTGGTCTGTCATGTTGACCTGTCTCTGATAGGATTAGTCCTGGTCTGTCATGTTGACCTGTCTTTGACAGGTTTAGACCTGGTCTGTCATGTTGACCTGTCTTTGACAGGTTTAGACCTGGTCTGTCATGTTGACCTGTCTTTGACAGGTTTAGACCTGGTCTGTCATGTTGACCTGTCATGTTGACCTGTATTCTTTCAATGTGTCATCTATCCTGTTAGATCACTACATCTCTCTCTCTCCATCTCTCTTTGTCTTTTTCCCCTCTCTATCTCTCTCTCTCTCTCTCTCTCTCTCCATCTCTCTGTCTTTTTCCCCTCTCTCTCTCTCTCCATCTCTCTTTGTCTTTTTCCTCTCTCTATCTCTCTCTCTCTCCATCTCTCTGTCTTTTTCCCCTCTCTCTCTCTCTCTCTCTCTCTCCATCTCTCTTTGTCTTTTTCCCCTCTCTAGCTCTCTCTCTCTCCATCTCTCTTTGTCTTTTTCCCCTCTCTATCTCTCTCTCTCTCTCCATCTCTCTTTGTCTTTTTCCCCTCTCTATCTCTCTCTCTCTCTCCATCTCTCTTTGTCTTTTTCCCCTCTCTAGCTCTCTCTCTCTCCATCTCTCTTTGTCTTTTTCCCCTCTCTCTCTCTCTCTCTCCATCTCTCTTTGTCTTTTGCCCCTCTATCTCTCTCTCTCTCTCCATCTCTCTGTCTTTTTCCCCTCTCTATCTCTCTCTCTCCATCTCTCTTTGTCTTTTTCCCCTCTCTATCTCTCTCTCTCTAATCATTCTCTCCCCCTCAATCTCTCTCTCTCTCTCTCTCTCTCTCTCTCTCTCTCTCTCTCTCTCTCACTCTCTCTTTAATCACCCCCACTCTTTCTTTCTACTCTCACCCCCCCCCCCCTCTTCTCTCTTTCCTCCCGTCTCCCCATGGCCCTGTGTGCAACCATGGAAATAAAAGTTGCAACTAGCAGCTCAGGTGGAAAAACTGTTTTCAGAGCAGAAGATGTATTCAATAAATAGAGATGGCCAGCATGGGGTCGCCGGGGAAAGAGTGCATGAGACGGAGGTGTGGATGGAGAGGGGGGGGATAATGGAGAGGAGAGTAGATGGGGCATGAGTGTACATTAAACAGCAGTGGAAACGCCTGCCTCAGATAGAACAACACCATGGGGAATATGACCCTTAACTAGCCTCGTATTCTTTCAATGTGAGGGAAAGGCCAACCCAATGCTTTCATGTAGAATCTACATGTCTCTTCTATAGTTTGAAGGAACTGTCACCCCTGTGCTGTCAACTAGATTCTAGATGTCTCTTGTCCATTTTGAAGGAACGGCCACCCCAGTGATGTCATCTAGATTCTAGATGTCTCTTGTCCATTTTGAAGGAACGGCCACCCCAATGCTTTCATGTAGATTCTAGATGTCTCTTGTCTAAGTTGAAGGAACAGCCACGTTAGTGCTGTCATCTATATTCTTCTTCTTGATCTGCACTGTTGGTTAAGGGCTTGTCAGTAAGCATTTTACGGTAAAGTTTACACTTGTTGTATTCGGCGAATGTGGCAAATAAAGTTTGATTTGATTCTAGATGTCTCTTGTCTAATTTGAAGGAACGGCCACCCCAGTGCTGTCATCTAGATTCTAGATGTCTCTTGTCTAATTTGAAGGAACGGCCACCCCACTGCTGTCATCTAGATTCTAGATGTCTCTTGTTTAATTTGTAGGAACGGCCAACACAGTGCTGTCAGATATTGCGTTTCTTTACACAACAACTTAATGTGTTATCGCTGTGCTTCATCTAATAATTGTGTGTGTTGTGTGTCTGTGTGTTAGTGTGTAGGTGTGTGTAGGTGTGTGTGTCCCCTCATCCGCTGTTCCATCAGATGTTGTTTAAAACATGTTTTAAAGGTAATTTTGCTTGAGTAATTGGCGATGGAAAGGAAGTTCCATGTGATCATGGCTCTGTATAATACTGTCTGTTGCCCCGAATTCATTTTTGGACTAAAGGGACTGTGAAGAGACCCCTGGTGGCATGTCTTGTGTGGTATGTTACGGGGTGTCTGAAGAGACCCCTGGTGGCATGTCTTGTGTTACGGGTGTCTGAGCTGAATGTTATTTGATTATGCAGACAATCTGTCATTTTCATCACATTTTTCTCATAAAAACTAGAAGAGAAGCAGCTCATCTCTCGTCAAACCTCAACCAGGATAGACTGGCATGTGGTTGTTGCTGTTAGTTCCGTGCGGTTTAACTTCTCTAGGGTAGGGGGCAGCATTCGGAATTTTGGATGAAAAGCATGCCCAAATTAAACTGCCAGCTACTCATCCCCAGAAGATAAGATATGCATATTATTAGTAGATTTGGATAGAAAGCACTCTGAAGTTTCTAAAACTGTTTGAATCATGTCTGTGAATATAACATAACTTATTTAGCAGGCGAAACCCCGAGGACAAACCATTCAGATTTTTTTTTTTTTAAATCACTCTCTTTTCAATGAGGTTTCATTGGGAAACCAGATTTCTAAGGTACATGCTTGCAGTTCCTACCGCTTCCACTAGATGTCAACAGTCTTGAGAAATTGGTTGAGGTTATTCCTTTGTGTAATGAAGAAGTATGGCCATCTTGAAAGAGAGTCACTCGATGTGTCCTGTTTGTTAGAGGCGCGAGACCAGAAGGCTAGCTATAGTTGGTTTTAATCCTGTATTGAACACAGATCATCCCGTCTTCAATTTGATCGATTATTAACGTAAAAAAATACCTAAAGTTGCATTACAAAAGTAGTTTGAAATTTTTTGGCAAAGTTTACAGGTAACCTTTGAGATATTTTGTCATCACGTTTGAGCAAGTTGGAACCTGTGTTTTTCTGGATCAAACGCGCCAAATAAATGGACATTTTGGATATATATCGACGGAATTAATCAAACAAAAGGAACATTTGTGATGTTTATGGGACATATTGGAGTGCCAACAACAGAAGCTCGTCAAAGGTAAGGCATGAATTATATTTTTATTTCTGCGTTTTGTGTCGCGCCTGCAGGGTTGAATATGCTTATCTCTGTTTACAATGGTGCTATCCTCAGATAATAGCATCGTATGCTTTCGCCGAAAAGCCTATTTGAATTCTGACATGTTGGCTGGATTCACAACCAGTGTAGCTTTAATTTGGTATCTTTCATGTGTGATTTAATGAAAGTTCGATTTTATGGTAATTTTCATAGTAATTAACTTTACTTTGGCGCCCAGCAGTTTCACTGGCTGTTGACGAGGTGAGACGATACAGTCCCACCTACCCTAGAGAGGTTAAAGGGGTGCTGCTCTGTTCTGAGTATTCCTTTGCTGCAACTGGCCATATGACTAGACATTAATGAAGATGGGACAAGGCCAGAACCTGAACAATTAGTACAGTTGATTTTTGTGTAAAACAAAAACAGAACATATTTTTATACAGACATACCTCTCCCCATCTTCACAACAAAATATGACTTGCCCATGATCATGGACCATCCAATGTTACTCCTAGGAATTCAGCTTCCTCAACGTGCTCAATGGGCACACCGACGGTCACACCGACGGTCACACCGATAGTAACACCCTTTAAACACAACTTCAGTTGAGGTTAAGGTCTTAGAGAAACTTTTGAACCAAATACAATGTTTTTAGTTGTAGTTGTATTTAAGACCAGTTTATTATTAATTACCCGTTGTGATACTGACTGAAACTCCTTGTTTATATTTTTAGTGAGCTCACTGGCTTTGGGTGCTGACATGTAGAGTGTGGAATCATATGCATACATGGTCATTCTAGCTTTGTTTAGGACCAGTGGCAAATCATTTGCAAATATAGAGAAGAGTAACGGCCGAAGGCAACTGCCCTGAGGGACACCCCACTGTACATATCTGATGTTAGAGAAGCTTCCATTGAAGAATATTATCTGGGTTCTATTGTATAAGTAGCTCTCCAACCATTGTGATTGCAGGTTATGTTAAGCCATAGCAAGTGAGATTCGTCAATAACAATGTTGTATCAATAACATCAAAGGCCGCAATGAAATCTAACAATACAGCTCCAACTATCATCTTGTTATCCATTTCCTTTTTAACCAATCATCTGTCATGTGAGTAGTTAACTTGTTCTCGGGAAAATATTATTGTATTTGGTCAAACACAATTCTCTCCATTAGTTTACTAAGAACTAGCAGCAAACTGATTGGGTGGCTCATACTATTTTTAGGTAGTGGAATTACTTTAGCTTCCTTCCATGACTGTGGACACATACAGTCCTTTAGGCTTTGGTTCAGTGTTTAGTAAATAGGGGTGATAATACAGTCTGCTACCATTCTTAATAGTTTCCTATCAAGTTTGTGGCTTATCATTATTGAAGGATAACAATAGTTTTTGCCACCTCTCCCACACTAACTTGACCAAATTAAAAACAGCAATCCTTCTCTTTCATTTTTAGATATTTTATACAAAAATATGATGGTTCTCTATTCAGTGTTGCCATTTCCCTTCTCAGTGTGTCCACTTCACTTGTGAAATAGTCATTTAAATGATTGTCAATAACGAACGGTTTTGTTATAAACTTCAACTTCAATGAACGATGGAGACGAATTGGATTTTCTGACCATAATATAATTTAAGATACTCTAACGTACTTTTCTATTGTATTGCCTAGTTTAATCCTGGGCTGAATTGAAACAATAGCCGTCGATGACTTTGCAAATGCAAATAGTCTAATCGATGCTATCTGAGTGATATGGTGTATGGTGACATTTCATCTGCTCTGTTAAACCTACCCTTTTGGAATGACTTCGATAACAACCATGAATCTATTTAGTTATTAAGTGGGGATCTCTCAACAATCATTCCCAGGACATTGGTAACAGACTAAAGCATAGCTACAATAATCATGGCTGGGAAAGGAGGTCAAAGGGTAGCTGTCGATAGAACAATTCTCCAGGAAGTCCTGCCAAGCATATTGTTATCAGCATATTTTATACAAGGCTTTTCTATGTTGGAATTTGGTTACCATGATGACATCATCTTGTGGTTGAAATTTCACAGTTTTGATAACTTTTTTCAAATAAAATGTATTTTCCACACAGACTCCATGTTACAATATGCTGACGAATCACATTGAAACAACGCTGACACAACCAGTTTGTACCAAGTGGGTTGTCTTTCCTTGATGGGAGTCCACCTTGGTCTTAATCAGGAATTGACTATTGTACAAACTCTAATCCATACGACGTGGCCTAACTCTAACCCATAAGACGTGGCCTAACTCTAATCCATACGCCGTGGCCTAACTCTAACCCATACGACGTGGCCTAACTCTAACCCATACGACGTGACCTAACTCTAACCCATACGACGTGGCCTAACTCTAACCCATACGACGTGGCCTAACTCTAATCCATACAACGTGGCCTAACTCTAACCCATAAGACGTGGCCTAACTCTAATCCATACGACATGGCCTAACTCTAACCCATACGACGTGACCTAACTCTAACCCATACGACGTGGCCTAACTCTAACCCATACGACGTGGCCTAACTCTAATCCATACAACGTGGCCTAACTCTAATCCATACAACGTGGCCTAACTCTAACCCATAAGACGTGGCCTAACTCTAATCCATACGACATGGCCTAACTCTAACCCATACGACGTGGCCTAACTCTAACCCATACGACGTGACCTAACTCTAACCCATACGACGTGGCCTAACTCTAACCCATACGACGTGGCGTAACTCTAACCCATACGACGTGGCCTAACTCTAATCCATACGACGTGGCCTAACTCTAACCCATACGACGTGGCCTAACTCTAACCCATACGACGTGGCCTAACTCTAATCCATACGACGTGGCCTAACTCTAACCCATAAAACGTGGCCTAACTCTAATCCATACGACATGGCCTAACTCTAACCCATACGACGTGGCCTAACTCTAACCCATACGACGTGACCTAACTCTAACCCATACGACGTGGCCTAACTCTAACCCATACGACGTGGCCTAACTCTAATCCATACAACGTGGCCTAACTCTAACCCATAAGACGTGGCCTAACTCTAATCCATACGACATGGCCTAACTCTAACCCATACGACGTGACCTAACTCTAACCCATACGACGTGGCCTAACTCTAACCCATACGACGTGGCCTAACTCTAATCCATACAACGTGGCCTAACTCTAATCCATACAACGTGGCCTAACTCTAACCCATAAGACGTGGCCTAACTCTAATCCATACGACATGGCCTAACTCTAACCCATACGACGTGGCCTAACTCTAACCCATACGACGTGACCTAACTCTAACCCATACGACGTGGCCTAACTCTAACCCATACGACGTGGCGTAACTCTAACCCATACGACGTGGCCTAACTCTAATCCATACGACGTGGCCTAACTCTAACCCATACGACGTGGCCTAACTCTAACCCATAAGACGTGGCCTAACTCTAACCCATAAGACGTGGCCTAACTCTAATCCATACGACGTGGCCTAACTCTAATCCGTACTACGTGCCTAACTCTAACCCATAAGACGTGGCCTAACTCTAATCCATACGACATGGCCTAACTCTAACCCATACGACGTGGCCTAACTCTAACCCATAAGACGTGGCCTAACTCTAATCCGTACTACGTGCCTAACTCTAACCCATAAGACGTGGCCTAACTCTAATCCATAAGACGTGGCCTAACTCTAATCCATACGACATGGCCTAACTCTAACCCATACGACGTGACCTAACTCTAATCCATACGGCGTGGCCTAACTCTAATCCATACGACGTGGCCTAACTCTAACCCATAAGACGTGGCCTAACTCTAACCCATAAGACGTGGCCTAACTCTAACCCATAAGACGTGGCCTAACTCTAATCCATACGACATGGCCTAACTCTAACCCATACGACGTGACCTAACTCTAATCCATACGGCGTGGCCTAACTCTAATCCATACGACGTGGCCTAACTCTAACCCATAAGACGTGGCCTAACTCTAACCCATAAGACGTGGCCTAACTCTAATCCGTACTACGTGCCTAACTCTAATCCATACGACGTGGCCTAACTCTAATCCATACGACGTGGCCTAACTCTAACTCATACGACGTGACCTAACTCTAATCCATACGGCGTGGCCTAACTCTAATCCATACGACGTGACCTAACTCTAATCCATACGGCGTGGCCTAACTCTAATCCATACGACGTGACCTAACTCTAATCCATACGACGTGGCCTAACTCTAATCCATACGACGTGGCCTAACTCTAATCCGTACTACGTGCCTAACTCTAATCAATACGACGTGGCCTAACTCTAACCCGTACCATTAACCCTAACTCTAACCCATACGACGTGGCCTAACTCTAACCCGTACCATTAACCCTAACTCTAACCCATACGACGTGGCCTAACTCTAACCCATACGACGTGGCCTAACTCTAATCCATACGACGTGGCCTAACTCTAACCCATACGACGTGACCTAACTCTAACCCATACGACGTGACCTAACTCTAACCCATACGACGTGACCTAACTCTAACCCATACGACGTGACCTAACTCTAACCCATACGACGTGGCCTAACTCTAACCCATACGACGTGGCCTAACTCTAACCCATACGACGTGGCCTAACTCTAACCCATACGACGTGACCTAACTCTAATCCATACGACGTGGCCTAACTCTAACCCATACGACGTGGCCTAACTCTAACCCATACGACGTGGCCTAACTCTAACCCATACGACGTGGCCTAACTCTAACCCATACGACGTGGCCTAACTCTAACCCATACGACGTGGCCTAACTCTAATCCATACGACGTGGCCTAACTCTAATCCATACGACGTGGCCTAACTCTAACCCGTACCATTAACCCTAACTCTAACCCATACGACGTGGCCTAACTCTAACCCGTACCATTAACCCTAACTCTAACCCATACGACGTGGCCTAACTCTAACCTGTACCATTAACCCTAACTCTAACCCGTACGACATGGCCTAACTCTAATCCATACGACGTGCCTTAACCCACACGTTATTTTTCATCCGAGCCTGGGCCTGTTGAGGTGTATTTGTGACTAACATCCTTTTAGTCTTTTATACATATGATTCTTTGAATTGTACGTGAAATATCATGACAAGAAATATACATAATTACCCCAGGACGCAGCCGTAACGTATGTAGAGTTGAATCACTAAGCCACACGAAGAGCAGTTTGCGTGCTGTATGCTTTTATCAGGTTGTGTATCCCCCACCTCAGAAATGTACCACGTGATTTCTCAAACCTCCCCCAGTCTGAATCACACAAAAGGCCAACCCCCTCCTCCACAATGGCCCTCCAGTCAGAACCCCTGCGACTCATCAACTCCAGCAGCCATCATCCTCCCTCCTCCTCTCTCTCCCTCTTCCTCTCTCTTTCTCCCTCGTCCTCTCTCTTTCTCCCTCGTCCTCTCTCTCTGTCTCCCTGTCCTCTCTCTCTGTCTCCCTGTCCTCTCTCTCCTTCTCCCTCGTCCTCTCTCTCCTTCTCCCTCTTCCTCTCTCTTTTTCCCTCGTCCTCTCTCTTTCTCCCTCGTCCTCTCTCTCCTTCTCCCTTCTTCCTCTCTCTCCTTCTCCCTCTTCCTCTCTCTTTCTCCCTCGTCCTCTCTCTCTTTCTCCCTCGTCCTCTCTCTCTTTCTCCCTCGTCCTCTCTCTCTTTCTCCCTCGTCCTCTCTCTCTTTCTCCCTCGTCCTCTCTCTCTTTCTCCCTCGTCCTCTCTCTCCTTCTCCCTTCTCCTCTCTCTCCTTCTCCCTTCTCCTCTCTCTCCTTCTCCCTTCTCCTCTCTCTCCTTCTCCCTTCTCCTCTCTCTCCTTCTGCCTTCTCCTCTCTCTCCTTCTCCCTTCTCCTCTCTTTGTATCTGTCAAGTGCCTTTATCACAGCTCCTTCGGATGATTTCAGAGAAGGCAATTTGAGGGTATAAGTGAGGTATCACTGAGCACAAAATGTTAACCTCTTCCCTTCCACGTTACCACCGTCCCTATTAACCAGACAGAGATAAAGGAAATGTCCTCAGCACATATTTGTGACTCATTTCAGGAAACTAGGCGTATGTCACGCGTCACTACTTCACAGGAGAGGCATTTGAACGTATTATTACTCTGGAATATGTGAACTTTCATGTGCCTTAATAACACACTTGTATAACGTCTGTAAATACGAATACAATTGTTAAATTACGAGCCCAGTTGGTTTTGCCATGGAAAAAGTAAGGAACCTTCCTTCTAAGCCATGATTGGTTGAGACAATAGATGGGCTGGACATGCTGAGAGATGAGTTCGGATTGGTCTGCCATGTAACATGCTTGTGTCTATAACATGAGGTGCTCAGAATGTGTAGATAATCATTCTCTGCTTCCACCGGGCATTCCACTGAGTGGAACATTAGCGAAATTATCACAGTTCTTCGTAATATATATATTTTTAAAAGCCCTTTTTAGAAATGATTATCTACACAGAGTATGATAATATAATAATAATAATACGGCTTTTAAAAAATATATATTACAAAGAACTGTGATAATGTCGCTAATGTACCACTCAGTGGAATGCCCGGTGGAAGCAGAGTATGATAGCTAAGGAGATTTGATTTAGCTAAGGCATTTGATTTCAAATATATGCGGAGGGAGTCGAAAAAAGAACACACGAATGCTGTTGTGTCAAAACACTTGTTTCCAGGTTTACATCTTCAAACTAAGGGTAACCATGGCATCCGTGACAGAGAGGGAGAAGCATTCATCCATGTATAAAGGTAAGAGATTCTAGCTAGCTACATTTTCAGAAATTATACATTTCAAATTTAGTCAGAAAGTTGTTTTCATTGCAAGTCAAAGAGTACAGTTAGCTAGCTAGCTAACATTACCTGTATGATCTGTGTTGGAATGTTATTTGTATCTCAGAAAGCTATTTTCATTGCTAGTTATAGCCTAATGTTAGCTAGCTAGCTTGCTAACGTCAAACCTAGTCGGTTAGCTTAAGCTACCTGTAGATTTGTGCAGGGTAGTAACGTTATGAGTTGGAATTATGGTTAGTTGTTTAGCTAGCTACATGTCTAAACAAAATATTTCACTATTCAAGTATCCATTTTACTGTTTACACCTGCTGTATCATCTACACGTGACAAATACACTGTGATTTATTTTATATAGTACCTGTTTACCAGAGACGGTAATGTGAAGAACCACAAGACCTGCACCAAAGTCAGATTAGGATATAGGCCAAGGACTAGATCAAGTGTATTTTTACCTGGAGTTTTTCCTAATTCTTTCACCACTTTTAGTCTTGAAATCATTTGTTGTTTACTACACTACCTTACTCACTCTGTTTAGCACATGGCCTCACATGTGAATCCTTAAAGAGAGGGGTGGGGCTAAGACCTAAGAGGGTGTGAACGATGCTGAGTGGGTGTAGACAAAGAAGAGCTCTCCAGTAGGTGAAACTTTCAAAGCAGATTTACTTTCCCAATGTTCCTCAACTGTAGTGTATGATAAAACACGTTGTAGCTCTGTGTCTCTGCTTTTATTCATTGTAATAAAACAAAAAAACAATTTTACAACGTAAGACCGAATCAAGCTTGTTGGTCACATATTTTAACGAATCCTTGAAATATGAAGATTGGGTCCATGCTCCTAGATGGATTAGTCCACCATCTCTGTAGAGTGTCTTTTGTTGACATTGTCTATAAAAGTTGGGGCGGCAGGTAGCCTAGTGGTTAGAGCGCTGGGCCAGTAACTGAAGGTTTCAAGATCGAATCTCTGAGCTGACAAGGTAAAAATCTGTCGTTCTGCCCCTGAACAAGGCAGTTAACCCACTGTTCCTAGGCCATCATTGAAAATAATAATTTGTTCTTAACTGACTTGCCAAGTTAAATAAAGATATAATACAAGTTATGCCTTCAGAGTGGCAGTGGAATTATGCCAGATATGAGGCGCTAAGGGGCTGAACCTTTTGCAGCCGTGACCCAGCGACGGCACCGGACCAGAGATCATTGGCTGCTCCTCAGAGCCTTTCAGGATGTTTATCAGCTCTGATTCTCCCCCTTTGATAAAAATTAGATCCCGGGCTGCTTGGCTGCTGATGTAAAATGAACGGAAGAAATCCTGTGATATACTTCACTGTATCCTTCGGATAGTACAGGGTTTTTGCCCCAGGAACCGATATGTGCATCACAATGGAGCTACCAACGAGGTGAGTGGGGGGTGGGTGGGGGGGGCCTCAGAAACCCTTGAGGGCTGATGTGAGAGGGAGCCGGGGGGGCGTGGAGGTGCTAGAACCCCCCTGAACTGGACTTTCAGAAAACGGGGTACAGGATGAAGGAGCATACATTTCTGGAACCTGAACAAAAAAGGTGCAGCTCCTACATGGGATGAAACGTTCACTGTAGTCACTGAAGGTGGTAGCCACCAATTTGGCACAAGTCAGTTAAAATCCACACAAATGAAATATGTTGGCGAGGAATCAGCTAAAAGTAAATTAATCCACACAGTGTGATAGTTAGATTGAATCACACAGTTTGTAGGATCACTACAGTTATAGGCAGCAAGCCAGAACCCAACCACAGACTAGAAGAAAGGCCCTAGGACCCACAATTAACACAACCAAGGAACAAGACTGACCAGCCCTAGGACCCACAATAAACCCAACCACAGACTAGAAGAAAGGCCCTAGGACCCACAATTAACACAACCAAGGAACAAGACTGGCCAGCCCTAGGACTCACAATAAACCCAACCACAGACTAGAAGAAAGGCACTAGGACCCACAATAAACCCAACCACAGACTAGAAGAAAGGCCCTAGGACCCACAATTAACACAACCAAGGAACAAGACTGGACAGCCTTAGGACCCACAATAAACACAACCAAGGAACCAACCTGGCCAGCAGCACTAAGAGATGACTTACCTACTCAATGCCATAAAATGCTGGGGCCCATTAAAACACCAACACAACGGAGGCCATGTTACCGGTATGATAGCCAGGGACACCTTGGAGGAGATGGCGTTTCCAGTACAGGAGAGAGCTACACCAGGGGCCGTGGGAGAGTCAAAAAGACTACATCCACGAGTTCAAGTTTGGCAGTAGTCCAAAAACATCTAAGGCACAATGTTAATTGGAAGGATGAAAGCAGCAGTAGGAAGGTGTCTGCTCAGATAATGCCCCAGTGCAGAGTAGGCTGCCCAGATATATCACAGTAGGCCTCAAAAGTTTCAGCAGGCCTGTTTTGTTTGTCTCCTTAAAATCTCTGTATGCAATATTGCACTAATGTCTAATGTGTTCACAGCCAGCGTAAACAAAGATGGATGGAGACAAAAATCCACAAAATGGTTTTCAACTACAAACGCAGATCAGAGAAAATAAAATGATATTCAAATGTTCTATGAATGGAATTAAAATGCCTCTTTAGCACCTTGTAGAGGACCTAAAGTACTGTCCTCTAATGTGAATTATCAATACATCTGGGGAGAAACACAATGAATTACCAATACATCTGGAGAGAAACACAATGAATTACCATTACATCTGGAGAGAAACACAATGAATTACAATTACATCTGGAGAGAAACACAATGAATTACCATTACATCTGGAGAGAAACACAATGGATTACCATTACATCTGGAGAGAAACACAATGAATTACCATTACATCTGGAGAGAAACACAATGAATTACCAATACATCTGGAAAGAAACACAATGAATTACCAATACATCTGGAGAGAAACACAATGAATTACCAATACATCTGGAGAGAAACACAATGAATTACCATTACATCTGGAGAGAAACACAATGAATTACCAATACATCTGGAGAGAAACACAATGAATTACCTTTACATCTGGAGAGAAACACAATGAATTACCATTACATCTGGAGAGAAACACAGTGAATTACCAATACATCTGGAGAGAAACACAGTGAATTACCAATACATCTGGAGAGAAACACAATGAATTACCATTACATCTGGAGAGAAACACAATGAATTACCATTACATCTGGAGAGAAACACAATGAATTACCATTACATCTGGAGAGAAACACAATGAATTACCATTACATCTGGAGAGAAACACAATGGATTACCATTACATCTGGAGAGAAACACAATGAATTACCATTACATCTGGAGAGAAACACAATGAATTACCAATACATCTGGAAAGAAACACAATGAATTACCAATACATCTGGAGAGAAACACAATGAATTACCAATACATCTGGAGAGAAACACAATGAATTACCAATACATCTGGAGAGAAACACAATGAATTACCAATACATCTGGAGAGAAACACAATGAATTACCAATACATCTGGAGAGAAACACAGTGAATTACCAATACATCTGGAGAGAAACACAATGAATTACCATTACATCTGGAGAGAAACACAATGAATTACCATTACATCTGGAGAGAAACACAGTGAATTACCAAAACATCTGGAGAGAAACACAATGAATTACCATTACATCTGGAGAGAAACACAATGAATTACCAATACATCTGGGGAGAAACACAATGAATTACCATTACATCTGGAGAGAAACACAATGAATTACCAATACATCTGGAGAGAAACACAATGAATTACCATTACATCTGGAGAGAAACACAATGGATTACCATTACATCTGGAGAGAAACACAATGAATTACCAATACATCTGGAGAGAAACACAATGAATTACCAATACATCTGGAGAGAAACACAATGAATTACCATTACATCTGGAGAGAAACACAATGAATTACCAATACATCTGGAGAGAAACACAATGAATTACCAATACATCTGGAGAGAAACACAATGAATTACCAATACATCTGGAGAGAAACACAATGAATTACCATTACATCTGGAGAGAAACACAATGAATTACCATTACATCTGGAGAGAAACACAATGAATTACCATTACATCTGGAGAGAAACACAATGAATTACCATTACATCTGGAGAGAAACACAATGAATTACCATTACATCTGGAGAGAAACACAATGAATTACCATTACATCTGGAAAGAAACACAATGAATTACCAATACATCTGGAGAGAAACACAATGAATTACCATTACATCTGGAGAGAAACACAATGAATTACCATTACATCTGGAGAGAAACACAATGAATTACCATTACATCTGGAGAGAAACACAATGGATTACCATTACATCTGGAGAGAAACACAATGGATTACCAATACATCTGGAGAGAAACACAATGAATTACCAATACATCTGGAGAGAAACACAGTGAATTACCAATACATCTGGAGAGAAACACAATGAATTACCATTACATCTGGAGAGAA
>NW_024061410.1:7500-62500 GCF_016432855.1 Salvelinus namaycush | reverse complement strand
GAATGGCACATATAAGGTTATAATGAAAAATAGCTCCCTGGATGCAATTCCTATGGCTTCCACAGGGTGTCAGCAATCGATGTTCAAGGTTTTAGGCTCATAACATCAAAAAACGAATAAGAAATATCACTTTTGGTGCAGGGACACAGTGTTGGAAATTCGTGTTTGGGCGCGCCATGAAGACAGGACGCACCTGCTAAAATCGGTTTCCTATTGAACATACTTCTTTACGTAAGAAAGTTTGATTACATTTTAGAGAATCTGAGGAGTAAATAGAAATGTATTTTGACTTGTTGAAACAAAGTTTAGGGTTAGACTTTCGGATTCCTTTTCTGCATGTTGAACGAGTCACTTAAATCGATGGCGCCAACTAAACTGACGTTTTGGGATATAAAAAGGATTTTATCTAACAAAACGACACTACACGTTATAGCTGGGACCCTTTGGATGACAAATCAGAGAAAGAATTTCAAAAAGTAAATTAATATTTAATCGCTATTTGTGAATTTATGAAACCTGTACCGGTGGTAAAATATTTTGAAGTGCGATGCCGTCCTCAAGCAATCGCATGACATGTTTTCGCTGTAATAGCTACTGTAAATCGGACAGTGCAGTTAGATTAACAAGAATTTAAGCTTTCAACCGATGTAAGACACTTATATGTACCTAAATGTTTAATATCCATACTTTTTATGATTATTTATTTGAATTGCGCGCCCTCCCGATAGCGGGACACCTAGCCCAAACAAGACTGGTGTCCATTTCCGTGCTGGACAGGATGTACTATTTAGATTAGGCTGTACAGTAGACATCCAGGCTGCATCACATCTGGCCGTGATTGGAAGTCCCGTAGGGCGGCGCACAATTGGCCCAGTGTCGCCCGGGTTTGGCTGGGTGGGTAGGCCGTCATTGTAAATAAGAATTTGTTCTTAACTGACTTACCTAGTTAAAAATTGAAAGACATCCACCAATCTGCTTGTAGCTGATAGTGTTAGCAATCTTCTTCTGCTGCTCAACAGGACAGAATGTTCAGTTCCACTTCGATGAGAGACTAGAAGAAGTACTGTATATAACAACAATACATTTGGGTTTTAGAAACTCCTACTTGTCTTTTAGCTAATAGCAACATCATTAACTGCTAGACATTAATCTGATTCATACTGTAAACAATGAAGTGATACCCATTTAAGCCAAAACATGGTCTTGATTTGCTAACACCCCTCCAACTCTAAAACCAGCAAAACACAATCACCAGCTAAAAGTTAACACCCTTAGTTCCAACCCTATCCAGCCTTTAAGATCCTGTATATACTGAATGAAACCAGCTACGACATGTAGAACCATCATTCCCCTGTACCGTACCGTCCTCCCTCTACTCCTAGAGGCAGGGCCATCATTCCCCTGTACCGTACCGTCCTCCCTCTACTCCTAGAGGCAGGGCCATCATTCCCCTGTAACGTACCGTCCTCCCTCCACTCCTAGAGGCAGGACCATCATTCCCCTGTACCGTACCGTCCTCCCTCCACTCCTAGAGGCAGGACCATCATTCCCCTGTAATGTACCGTCCTCCCTCCACTCCTAGAGGCAGAACCATCATTCCCCTGTACCGTACCGTCCTCCCTCCACTCCTAGAGGCAGGACCATCATTCCCCTGTACCGTACCATCCTCCCTCCACTCCTAGAGGCAGGACCATCATTCCCCTGTAACGTACCGTCCTCCCTCCACTCCTAGAGGCAGGACCATCATTCCCCTGTACCGTACCATCCTCCCTCCACTCCTAGAGGCAGGACCATCATTCCCCTGTACCGTACCGTCCTCCCTCCACTCCTAGAGGCAGGACCATCATTCCCCTGTACCGTACCGTCCTCCCTCCACTCCTAGAGGCAGGGCCATCATTCCCCTGTACCGTACCGTCCTCCCTCCACTCCTAGAGGCAGAACCATCATTCCCCTGTACCGTACCGTCCTCCCTCCACTCCTAGAGGCAGGGCCATCATTCCCCTGTACCGTACCGTCCTCCCTCCACTCCTAGAGGCAGAACCATCGTTCCCCTGTACCGTACCGTCCTCCCTCCACTCCTAGAGGCAGGACCATCATTCCCCTGTACCGTACCATCCTCCCTCCACTCCTAGAGGCAGGACCATCATTCCCCTGTACCGTACCATCCTCCCTCCACTCCTAGAGGCAGGGCCATCATTCCCCTGTACCGTACCGTCCTCCCTCCACTCCTAGAGGCAGAACCATCATTCCCCTGTAACGTACCGTCCTCCCTTCACTCCTAGAGGCAGAACCATCATTCCCCTGTAACGTACCGTCCTCCCTCCACTCCTAGAGGCAGAACCATCATTCCCCTGTACCGTACCGTCCTCCCTCCACTCCTAGAGGCAGGGCCATCATTCCCCTGTACCGTACCATCCTCCCTCCACTCCTAGAGGCAGAACCATCATTCCCCTGTACCGTACCATCCTCCCTCCACTCCTAGAGGCAGGACCATCATTCCCCTGTACCGTACCATCCTCCCTCCACTCCTAGAGGCAGAACCATCATTCCCCTGTACCGTACCGTCCTCCCTCCACTCCTAGAGGCAGGACCATCATTCCCCTGTACCGTACCGTCCTCCCTCCACTCCTAGAGGCAGAACCATCATTCCCCTGTAACGTACCGTCCTCCCTCCACTCCTAGAGGCAGAACCATCATTCCCCTGTAACGTACCGTCCTCCCTCCACTCCTAGAGGCAGGACCATCATTCCCCTGTACCGTACCATCCTCCCTCCACTCCTAGAGGCAGGACCATCATTCCCCTGTACGTACCGTCCTCCCTCCACTCCTAGAGGCAGGACCATCATTCCCCTGTACCGTACCATCCTCCCTCCACTCCTAGAGGCAGAACCATCGTTCCCCTGTACCGTACCATCCTCCCTCCACTCCTAGAGGCAGAACCATCATTCCCCTGTACCGTACCGTCCTCCCTCCACTCCTAGAGGCAGGACCATCATTCCCCTGTACCGTACCATCCTCCCTCCACCCCTAGAGGCAGAACCATCATTCCCCTGTACCGTACCATCCTCCCTCCACTCCTAGAGGCAGAACCATCGTCCCCCTGTACCGTACCATCCTCCCTCCACTCCTAGAGGCAGGACCATCATTCCCCTGTACCGTACCGTCCTCCCTCCACTCCTAGAGGCAGGACCATCGTTCCCCTGTACCGTACCATCCTCCCTCCACTCCTAGAGGCAGGGCCATCATTCCCCTGTACCGTACCATCCTCCCTCCACTCCTAGAGGCAGGACCATCATTCCCCTGTACCGTACCATCCTCCCTCCACTCCTAGAGGCAGAACCATCATTCCCCTGTACCGTACCGTCTTCCCTCCACTCCTAGAGGCAGGACCATCATTCCCCTGTACCGTACCATCCTCCCTCTACTCCTAGAGGCAGGACCATCATTCCCCTGTACCGTACCATCCTCCCTCCACTCCTAGAGGCAGAACCATCGTTCCCCTTACCGTACCATCCTCCCTCCACTCCTAGAGGCAGGACCATCATTCCCCTGTACCGTACCATCCTCCCTCCACTCCTAGAGGCAGAACCACCATTCCCCTGTACCGTAACGTCTTCCCTCCACTCCTAGAGGCAGGACCATCATTCCCCTGTACCGTACCATCCTCCCTCTACTCCTAGAGGCAGGACCATCATTCCCCTGTACCGTACCATCCTCCCTCCACTCCTAGAGGCAGAACCATCGTTCCCCTTACCGTACCATCCTCCCTCCACTCCTAGAGGCAGAACCATCATTCCCCTGTACCGTACCATCCTCCCTCCACTCCTAGAGGCAGAACCATCATTCCCCTGTACCGTACCATCCTCCCTCCACTCCGTCCCTGTGACTGATTATCATTACCTTTTCTTGCAAATACCAGGCTCATTATGTTATTGTACAGCCCAAACATTAGTGTAGAGAGCATATCTCTCTCTCATGAAGGGAGAGGATGAGGAGGAGGAGGAGGAGGGGGAGATGAGAGGAGGAGGAGGAGAAGAAGGAGAAGAAGGAGGAGGAGGAGAAGGAATAGAGAAGGAGGAGAAGGAAGAGGAGGAGGAGAGGAGGAGGAGAGGAGAAGAGCTATGGAGGCAGGTTTTTTCCCCTATCCTCAGCAGCCAGTGAGCCAGCCAACCCTGCCTGGCAGTGCCTGACTATTAACCACAATGAACATGGTCTTTGTTATCAGCATCTGTTCATCAGTGCTGGAGCCCCGGTCTGGAGCCCCGGTCTAATCACCCTCACACCTTCTGTTTCCAAACGAGAACACAGGCAATCAAGGGCATCATTTGGCAGCTGGCTTCAACCACTAATCTCTCTCTCTCTCTCTCTCTCTCTCTATTCTTCTATTCTCCTCTCCTCTTCCATCCTCTGTTCCCTACTGTCATTGAAATAAAAAACATATCTCTATTCTTCTCTCTTTCTACCCCTCTGCCCTTCAATCTCTCTTTTCCTTTCTCTTCTTCTCTCTTGTCGAGCCTACATGAACCTACCTGACGCATGTTTAAAAATCTATTCAACTCATATTGTTTTGGTCACATACACATATTTAGCAGATGTTATTGCGGGTGTAGCAAAATAACTTGTTTTCTTACCGCCAACAGTGCAGTAATATCTAACAATTCACTACAATACGCACAAATCTAAAGTAAAATAATTAAGAAACATATAAATATTAGGACGAACAATGTAGGAGTAGCATTGACTAAAATACAGTATATACATGTGAGATGAGTAAAGCAGAATATAAACATGATTAAAGTGACTAGTGATCCATTTTTAAAGTGGTCAGTGATTCCATGTCTATGTACGCAGGGCAGCAGCCTCCAAGGTGCAGGGTTGAGTAACATTATTAAAGTGACCAGTGATTCCATGTCTATGTATAGAGGGCAGCAGCCTCCAAGGTGCAGGGTGGAGTAACATTATTAAAGTGACCAGTGATTCCATGTCTATGTACGCAGGGCAGCAGCCTCCAAGGTGCAGGGTTGAGTAACATTATTAAAGTGACCAGTGATTCCATGTCTATGTATAGAGGGCAGCAGCCTCCAAGGTGCAGGGTGGAGTAACATTATTAAAGTGACCAGTGATTCCATGTCTATGTACGCAGGGCAGCAGCCTCCAAGGTGCAGGGTGGAGTAACATTATTAAAGTGACCAGTGATTCCATGTCTATGTACGCAGGGCAGCAGCCTCCAAGGTGCAGGGTGGAGTAACATTATTAAAGTGACCAGTGATTCCATGTCTATGTACACAGGGCAGCAGCCTCCAAGGTGCAGGGTTGAGTAACATTATTAAAGTGACCAGTGATTCCATGTCTATGTATAGAGGGCAGCAGCCTCCAAGGTGCAGGGTGGAGTAACATTATTAAAGTGACCAGTGATTCCATGTCTATGTATATGGGGCAGCAGCCTCCAAGGTGGAGGGTGGAGTAACATTATTAAAGTGACCAGTGATTCCATGTCTATGTATAGAGGGCAGCAGCCTCCAAGGTGGAGGGTGGAGTAACATTATTAAAGTGACCAGTGATTCCATGTCTATGTATAGAGGGCAGCAGCCTCCAAGGTGCAGGGTGGAGTAACATTATTAAAGTGACCAGTGATTCCATGTCTATGTACGCAGGGCAGCAGCCTCCAAGGTGGAGGGTGGAGTAACATTATTAAAGTGACCAGTGATTCCATGTCTATGTATAGAGGGCAGCAGCCTCCAAGGTGCAGGGTGGAGTAACATTATTAAAGTGACCAGTGATTCCATGTCTATGTATAGAGGGCAGCAGCCTCTAAGGTGCAGGGTTGAGTAACATTATTAAAGTGACCAGTGATTCCATGTCTATGTACGCAGGGCAGCAGCCTCCAAGGTGCAGGGTGGAGTAACATTATTAAAGTGACCAGTGATTCCATGTCTATGTATAGAGGGCAGCAGCCTCTAAGGTGCAGGGTTGAGTAACATTATTAAAGTGACCAGTGATTCCATGTCTATGTACGCAGGGCAGCAGCCTCTAAGGTGCAGGGTTGAGTAACATTATTAAAGTGACCAGTGATTCCATGTCTATGTATAGAGGGCAGCAGCCTCTAAGGTGCAGGGTGGAGTAACATTATTAAAGTGTGATTCCATGTCTATGTACACAGGGCAGCAGCCTCCAAGGTGGAGGGTGGAGTAACATTATTAAAGTGACCAGTGATTCCATGTCTATGTATACAGGGCAGCAGCCTCCAAGGTGGAGGGTGGAGTAACATTATTAAAGTGACCAGTGATTCCATGTCTATGTACGCAGGGCAGCAGCCTCTAAGGTGCAGGGTTGAGTAACATTATTAAAGTGACCAGTGATTCCATGTCTATGTATAGAGGGCAGCAGCCTCCAAGGTGGAGGGTTGAGTAACATTATTAAAGTGACCAGTGATTCCATGTCTATGTATACAGGGCAGCAGCCTCTAAGGTGCAGGGTTGAGTAACATTATTAAAGTGACCAGTGATTCCATGTCTATGTACGCAGGGCAGCAGCCTCCAAGGTGGAGGGTTGAGTAACATTATTAAAGTGACCAGTGATTCCATGTCTATGTATAGAGGGCAGCAGCCTCTAAGGTGGAGGGTTGAGTAACATTATTAAAGTGACCAGTGATTCCATGTCTATGTACGCAGGGCAGCAGCCTCCAAGGTGCAGGGTGGAGTAACATTATTAAAGTGACCAGTGATTCCATGTCTATGTATACAGGGCAGCAGCCTCCAAGGTGGAGGGTTGAGTAACATTATTAAAGTGACCAGTGATTCCATGTCTATGTATAGAGGGCAGCAGCCTCTAAGGTGCAGGGTTGAGTAACATTATTAAAGTGACCAGTGATTCCATGTCTATGTACGCAGGGCAGCAGCCTCCAAGGTGCAGGGTGGAGTAACATTATTAAAGTGACCAGTGATTCCATGTCTATGTATACAGGGCAGCAGCCTCTAAGGTGCAGGGTTGAGTAACATTATTAAAGTGACCAGTGATTCCATGTCTATGTATAGAGGGCAGCAGCCTCTAAGGTGCAGGGTGGAGTAACATTATTAAAGTGTGATTCCATGTCTATGTACACAGGGCAGCAGCCTCCAAGGTGGAGGGTTGAGTAACATTATTAAAGTGACCAGTGATTCCATGTCTATGTACGCAGGGCAGCAGCCTCCAAGGTGCAGGGTTGAGTAACATTATTAAAGTGACCAGTGATTCCATGTCTATGTATACAGGGCAGCAGCCTCCAAGGTGGAGGGTTGAGTAACATTATTAAAGTGACCAGTGATTCCATGTCTATGTACGCAGGGCAGCAGCCTCCAAGGTGCAGGGTTGAGTAACATTATTAAAGTGACCAGTGATTCCATGTCTATGTATACAGGGCAGCAGCCTCCAAGGTGGAGGGTTGAGTAACATTATTAAAGTGACCAGTGATTCCATGTCTATGTATACAGGGCAGCAGCCTCCAAGGTGCAGGGTTGAGTAACATTATTAAAGTGACCAGTGATTCCATGTCTATGTATAGAGGGCAGCAGCCTCTAAGGTGCAGGGTGGAGTAACATTATTAAAGTGTGATTCCATGTCTATGTACACAGGGCAGCAGCCTCCAAGGTGGAGGGTTGAGTAACATTATTAAAGTGACCAGTGATTCCATGTCTATGTACGCAGGGCAGCAGCCTCCAAGGTGCAGGGTTGAGTAACATTATTAAAGTGACCAGTGATTCCATGTCTATGTATACAGGGCAGCAGCCTCCAAGGTGGAGGGTTGAGTAACATTATTAAAGTGACCAGTGATTCCATGTCTATGTACGCAGGGCAGCAGCCTCCAAGGTGCAGGGTTGAGTAACATTATTAAAGTGACCAGTGATTCCATGTCTATGTATACAGGGCAGCAGCCTCCAAGGTGGAGGGTTGAGTAACATTATTAAAGTGACCAGTGATTCCATGTCTATGTATACAGGGCAGCAGCCTCCAAGGTGCAGGGTTGAGTAACATTATTAAAGTGACCAGTGATTCCATGTCTATGTATAGAGGGCAGCAGCCTCCAAGGTGCAGGGTTGAGTAACATTATTAAAGTGACCAGTGATTCCATGTCTATGTACGCAGGGCAGCAGCCTCCAAGGTGCAGGGTTGAGTAACATTATTAAAGTGACCAGTGATTCCATGTCTATGTACGCAGGGCAGCAGCCTCCAAGGTGCAGGGTTGAGTAACATTATTAAAGTGACCAGTGATTCCATGTCTATGTATAGAGGGCAGCAGCCTCCAAGGTGCAGGGTTGAGTAACATTATTAAAGTGACCAGTGATTCCATGTCTATGTACACAGGGCAGCAGCCTCCAAGGTGCAGGGTTGAGTAACATTATTAAAGTGACCAGTGATTCCATGTCTATGTACGCAGGGCAGCAGCCTCCAAGGTGCAGGGTTGAGTAACATTATTAAAGTGACCAGTGATTCCATGTCTATGTACGCAGGGCAGCAGCCTCCAAGGTGCAGGGTTGAGTAACATTATTAAAGTGACCAGTGATTCCATGTCTATGTACACAGGGCAGCAGCCTCCAAGGTGCAGGGTTGAGTAACATGATTAAAATGACTAGTGATCCATTTTTAAAGTGGTCAGTGATTCCATGTCTATGTACGCAGGGCAGCAGCCTCCAAGGTGGAGGGTTGAGTAACCGGGTTTAAGCCGGCAAGCGATGTAACAGTCTGATGGCCTTGAACATCATTCTTACATTTCTGTTTTATTTTATTTAACCTTTATTTAACCTTTATTTAACTAGGCAAGTCAGTTAAGAACAAATTCTTATTTACAATGAGTGCCTATCAAAAGGCAAAAGGCCTCCTGCGGTGACAGGGCTGGGATTAAAATTAAATTAATAAATAAAACGACAAGAGAGACAACACAACACTGCATAAAGAGAGACCTAAAGACAACAACATAGCAAGGCAGCAACACATGACAACACAGCATGGTAGCAACACAACATGGTAGAAACACAAAACATGATACAAACATTATTGGACACAGACAACAGCACAAAGGGCAAGAAGGTAGAGACAACAATACATCACACAAAGCAGCCACAACTGTCAGTGAGAGTGTCATTGATGGAGTCTTTGAATGAAGAGATTGAGATAAAACTGTCCAGTTTGAGTGTTTGTTGCAGCTCGTTCCAGTCGCTAGCTGCAGCGAATTGAAAAGAGGAGAGACCCAGGGATGTGTGTGCTTTGGGGACCTTTAACAGAATGTGACTGGCAGAACGGGTGTTGTATGTGGAGAATGAGGGCTGCAGTCGATATCTCAGATAGGGGGGAGTGAGGCCTAAGAGGGTTTTATAAATAAGCATCAACCAGTGGGTCTTGCGACGGGTATACAGAGATGACCAGTACAGAGGAGTGTAGAGTGTAGTAACGTGTCCTATAAGGATCATTGGTGGCAAATCTGATGTCTGAATGGTAAAGAACATCTAGCCGCTCGTGAGCACCCTTACCTGCCGATCTATAAATTATGTCTCCGTAATCTAGCATGGGTAGGATGGTCATCTGAATCAGGGTTAGTTTGGCAGCTGAGGTGAAAGAGGATCGATTGGGGTAGAGGAACCAAGTCTAGATTTAACTTTAGCCTGCAGCGTTGATATGTGCTGAGAGAAGGACAGTGTACCGTCTAGCCATACTCCCAAGTACTTGTATGAGGTGTCTACCTCAACCTCTAAACCCTCAGAGGTAGTAATCACACCTGTGGGGAGAGGGGAATTCTTCTTACCAAACCACGTGACCTTTGTTTAGGAAGTGTTCAGAACATAGGAATTCCTCTTGTCCAGATGGGATAGGGCAGTGTGCAGTGCGATTTTGATTGCATCGTCTGTGGATCTATTGGGGCGGTATGCAAATTGAAGTGGGTCTAGGCTGTCAGGTAAGGTGGAGGTGATATGATTCTTAACTAATAACAAACTTGCATGCCATCTGTAAATATGAATATAGTTGTTAAATTACGAGTCTAGCTGGTTTAGTCAAAGATAAGACTGGACATGCTGAGAGATGAGTTTAGAATGGTCTGCCATATAGCACGCTTCTGTCTATTACAGTTGGTCAGTATGTGTACGTAATCCTGTCTAACGCGGCTTTATTTTTTTTTATTGCGTAAGTGCACTTTTTGTAGAAATGAGTTTTGAAATCAGCGGAATTCGAGTATTATAGCTTCCGGATTACATCTTCAAACTAAGGGCAACCATGTTATCCGACAGGAGACGTATCCAACCATGAATGATGTATAGGGGTAAGATAGTCTGGCTAGCTACATTATCAGATATTTCATGTTTCTAATTTTGACAGAAAGATCCATTTGCATGGCTAGCTATAGCCTAATGTTAGCTAGCTAACATTGAACCTGGTAGGTTAGCTACCTGCAGGTTCATGCAGGGTAGTAATTTTATGAGTTGTGAAACCACTTTAATGAATGGATCACTAGTCACTTTAATAATGCCACTTTAATAATGTTTACATATCTTGCATTACTCATCTCATCAGTATATACTGTATTTTATAGCATCTATTGTATCTTGCCTATGCCGATCTGTCATTGCTCATCCATATATTTACATGTATATATTATTTTTCCATTCCTTTATTTAGTTTTGTGTGTATTAGTTATTTGTTGTGGAGTTGTTAGATTACTTGTTAGATATTGATGCACTGTCAGAATAAGAAGCACACGCATTTCGCTACACTCGCATTAACATCTGCTAACCATGTGTATGTGACAAATAACATTTTATTTAATTTCAAATGATGGTTCACTGTTTACCTAACTAGCTATAAACATGGTAAAAACATTAGCTAGCTAGCTACATGTCTTAACAACACTCCACTATGCAAGTTACCATTTAGGGTGCGTTCGTAAATTCAGTCTGGCAATCTACTCCGATTCAGAGCACTCTCGTCTGAGTGTGTCAGAGAGCGCAGAATAACTGATGAATTTAAGAACAGTCAACACCCGTTGAATATGGCCGAGGTCAGTAAACATCAGTAAACTCGTCGGCCAGAGCGTCCGCTGTGCTCTGAAAGCGAAACGCGCTGAATTTACGAACGGACAATCTGACAGCACAATTGCAGTCACCAACGCTCTGGATAACATAACAGCCTAACCAGCTCTGCTAGGGTGAGTAATGTTCAGTGAGCTGTTCTCTCTCAATTAGATGTCTGGAAGTAGCTAGCAAGATAGCCTGGGTGCTTTATTGCTGTTGTTGTTGTTAGTACATTCGAATAAACCCTTAAAGAGATGGATGGGGCTGAAGCAAACTTCTTAGAGCTGGGGTCTATTTTCCTGAATTTACGCCTGACTGACGTGCCTGAAGTAAACTGCTTGATACTAAGGCCCAGAATATGCATATAATTGGTACCACTGGATAGTTTCTAGAAATGTTCAAATAATGTTTGAGACTATAACACAATTGATATGGCAGGCAAAATTCCAAAGAAAAACCAAACATAATTTTTTTTGAAGTAGGGTTCTATGTAATGGGTTCTATGTAATTCCTGGTCCCAGATTGCAGTTCCATTGGCTTCCACTAGATGTCAACTGTCTTTGATCATTATTTCAGGCTTGTTTCTTCAAAAACGAGCAAGATTTTTTTTAGTTTTTGTACAAAGACTCCCGGTTCAAAATCAGTCTGTTGGCTGAAGAGGACGCGTGCTTACTAATTTTACTTTTCTGTTGAACATACTTCCGTTTGAAATATTATAGTTTATTTACATTTTAGAGTACCTGAGGATTAATGAGAAACGTAGTTTGACTAGTTTGACAAAGTTTAGCGATAGCTTTTTGGACTCCTTTGTCTGCATGTTGAACGAGTGGATTACTGAAATCGATAGCGCCAACTAAATTGACTTTTTGGGATATAAAGAAGGATTTTATCTAACAAAACGACCATTCGTGTTGAAGCTGGGACCCTTGGGATTGCAAACAGAGGACAATTTTCAAATGTAAATGATTTATTTAATCGCTATTTGTGATTTTATAAATCCTGTGCTGGTTGAAAAATATGTTGATGTGGGGCGCCATCCTCAAACAATCACATGGTATGCTTTCGCTGTAAAGCATATTGTAAATCGGACAGCGCAGTTAGATTAACAAGAATTTAAACTTTTAAATTATATAAAATACTTTATGTTCATGAATGTTTAATATTATGATTATTTATTTGAATTGCGCGCCCTCCAAATTCACCGGATGTTGTCGACAGGTTAGCGGGACGTCTATCCCTAATTAAGAGGGTGTGAAGGATGCTGAATGGGTGTAGACAAAGAAGGGTTCTCAAATAGTGGCACCAAAACATTCAAAGGCCATTTTCTCAATAGTGAGTTTACAAGTTTATCCACTTTCAAAGCAAAAGTACTTTTTTTTTTTTTTAATCAATGGTATGATATACCATTTTGTAGCTCTGAGTCTCTACTTTTATCCAATGTAAAAAACACAATTTCAAATTTTGCTACGTAAGACTGGTTTGACATACTCACACGCTCTGAGGATGCGGGTTACAGTCAGGGTCAGCAGCCATGAGAAGGTTTAAATGTTTGAAACTAGCTAGCGTTACAGTCGGGCACGGAGAACAAGAGACCACAGTCCTTGGGAGCGGGGCGCATCGGTGGCACTGTGTTATCCTCAAAGCGGGCAAAGAAGGCGTTTAACTTTTCTGGGAGCAAGACGTCGGTGTCCTCGACGTGGCTCGTTTTCCCTTTGTAATCCGTGATAGTCTACCACATACGTCTCATGTCTGAGCCGTCGAATTGCGACTCCACTTTGTCACTGTACTGACATTTTGCCTGTTTGATTGCCTCCCTGATGTCTCTCTGAAAGGAGTTCCTTTCACTGAGTTTTTCTACTTTATTGTCCAGAGACTGAACATTAGTGAGTAATATACTTGGAAGAGGTGGATGGTGTAGTGTCAGACTAAAAGTCCACTGTGACCTCTTCTCCACCGGCAGGCATCTTGAAACAGCCTCTGGGACAAGTTAAATTGCCCTGGGGGTTACGAACAAAAAGATCCAATAGAGGAAAGTCGTATTTCTGGTCGTAATGCTGGTGAGTTAGTGCCGCTCTGATATCCAAAAGTTATTTCCGGCTGTATGTATTAACACAAAACAATTTCTGGGCTAATAATGTAAGAAATAACACACACAAAAAAAATACTGCAAAGTTTCTTAGGAGCTAGAAGCAGAACTGCCATGTCTGTCAGCGCCATCTTGGTTGGGTACAGAAGCACCAGATCATCAGCAAACAATATACATTTGACTTCATATTCTAGTAGGGTGCTGCAGATTGTTCTAGTGCCCTCGCCAATTTGTTGATATATGTGTTAAAGAGGGTGGGGGCTTAAGCTGCATCCCTGTCTCACTCCACGGCCATGTGTAGAGAAATGTGTCTGTTTTTTGTCAATTTGAGCATTTCTCAATATTATTCAGTTCCTTTGGCTTTGATACACTTTGATTGAGAATAACTCTGATCAAGTAGAGTGTGATTTTGCTGTAATATGATAGGGGTGTCAGTGGGCTGACTGTGAACGCGCTTCTCGCTCTCTCTATCTCTCTGTCTTTCTCTGTCAGACCTTAAGTAAGTCTTGTTCTTCGTAAGCAGGTCGTTTTGCTGATGGCATTAATAACTGATCCAAGTACTGATCCATGGGTGTTGGAAATGAACCGCCCCTGATCCCACTCTCCTCCTCTCCTCCCTGGTCCCACTCTCCTCCTCTCCTCCCTGATCCCACTTTCCTCCTCTCCTCCCTGATCCCACTCTCCTCCTCCCCTCCCTGGTACCACTCTCCCTCCTCTCCTCCCGGCTCCCCTCTAATCTTCTACCTACTCCCATCTCCTCCCTGCTCTTCTTTAGAGGTCTATGGACTTTATCCAACATGTTACTGGGCCCACCCATAACCACGGCAATATTCTGGAACTGGTTATTACCAAGGGGCTTTCTACTGGGCCCACCCATAACCACAGCCATACTCTGGACCTGGTTATTACCAAGGGGCTTTTTACTGGGCCCACTTATAATCACGGCAATACTCTGGACCTGGTTATTACCAAGGGGCTTTCTACTGGGCCCACCCATAACCACGGCCATACTCTGGACCTGGTTATAACCAAGGGCTTTCTACTAGGCCCACCCATAACCACAGCCATACTCTGGACCTGGTTATTACCAAGGGGCTTTCTACTGGGCCCACCCATAACCACAGCCATACTCTGGACCGGATTATTACCAAGGGGCTTTCTACTGGGCCCACCCATAACCATAGTGCATACTCTGGACCGGGTTAACACCAAGGGGCTTTCTACTGGGCCCACCCATAACCACAGCCATACTCTGGACCGGGTTATTACCAAGGGGCTTTCTATTGACATATCTTCTATTGTTGATGTTGCTTTCTCTGATCACCACTGGGGATTTATACTACCTTGCAAATAGCACAGGGTAATACAGAACACATTATTAAGAAACAATACAGTGGCTTGCGAAAGTATTCACCCACTTAGCATTTTTCCTATTTTGTTGCCTTACAACCTGGAATTAAAAAAGATTTTGGGGGGGTTTGTATCATTTGATTTATACAACATGCCCATCACTTTGAAGTTGCAAAATATGTTTTATTGTGACACAAACAAGAAATAAACCCAAAACCCCCCAGAAAACTTGAGCATGCATAACTTTTCACCCCCCCAAAGTCAATACTTTGTAGAGCCACCTTTTGCAGCAATTACAGCTGTAAGTCTCTTGGGGTATGTCTCTATAAGCTTGGCACATCTAGCCACTGGGATTTTTGGCCATTCTTCAAGGAAAAACTGCTCCAGCTCCTTCAATTTGGAGTTTCGCTGGTGTACAGCAATCTTTAATTCATACCACAGATTCTCAATTGGATTGAGTTCTGGGCTTTGACTAGGCCATTCCAAGACATGTAAATGTTTCCCCTTTAACCACTCGAGTGTTGCTTTAGCAGAATGCATAGGGTCATTGTCCTGCTGGAAGGTGAACCTCCGTCCCAGTCTCAAATCTCTGGAAGACTGAAACCGGTTTCCCTCAAGAATTTCCCTGTATTTAGCGCCATCCATCATTCCTTCAATTCTGACCAGTTTCCCAGTCCCTGCCGATGAAAAACATCCCCACAGCATGATGCTGCCACCAACATGCTTCACTGTGGGGATTGTGTTCTCGGGGTGATGAGAGGTATGGGGTTTGCGCCAGTCATAGCGTTTTCCTTGATGGCCAAAAAGCTACATTTTAGTCTCATCTGACCAGAGTACCTTCTTCCATATGTTTGGGGAGTCTCCCACATGCCTTTTGGCAAACACCAAACATGTTTGGTTATTTCCTTCTTTTAGCAATTGCTTTTTTTATGGCTACTCTTCCATAAAGCCCAGCTCTGTGGAGTGTACGGCTTAAAGTGGTCCTATGGACAGATACTCCAATCTCCGCTGTGGAGTTTTGCAGCTCCTTCAGGGTTATCTTTGGTCTCCTTGTTGCCTCTCTGATTAATGCCCTCCTTGCCTGGTCCGTGAGTTTTTGTGGGTGGCCCTCTCTTGGAAGATTTGTTGTGGTGCCATATTCTTTCCATTTTTTGATAATGGATATTAATGTTTAAAGTTTCTGATATTTTTTTATAACCCAAACCTGATCTATACTTCTCCACAACTTTGTCCCTGACCTGTTTGGAGAGCTCCTTGGTCTTCATGGTGCCGCTTGCTTGGTGGTGCCCCTTGCTTAGTGGTGTTGCAGTCTCTGGGGCCTTTCAGAACAGGTATATATATACTGAGATCATGTGACAGATCATGTCACACTTAGATTGCCCACAGGTGGACTTTATTTAACTAATTATGTGACTTCTGAAGGTAATTGGTTGCACCAGATCTTATTTAGGGGCTTCATAGCAAAGCGGGTGAATACATATGTACGCACCACTTTTCAGTTTTTAATTTAAGAAAATAATAATTTAAATGTGTTATTGTTTTCATTTCACTTCAAACTATTTGGACAATTTTGTTTATGTCCATTACATGAAATCCAACTGGTTGACACAGACTCGGGAAGGAGATGACACAACTTAAGCCTTCTACATGCCTTCTCAAACCTCTCCTTACCACCTTCCTCAAAACACTTCTTAAAATGATTAAGTCTGAAGAGGAAGCTATCTTTAATCACTTCCTGTTCACGGTCACTTTCCCCACTGCACTAAAAACTGCTATGATGAAACACCTTCTGGGGAAAAGTAGATTCTTCAGCTCTTCAGCTGAAGTCTTTCCGGACTTCTTCCTTCCTCTTCTTTTCTCCAACCTTCCATTTCTAAGGAACATTCTGTAGAAATTGGTGTTCAAACAACTGAATTATTGTTTAAGTGCCAACTGTATTTTAAAAAAATCCAGTCTGGTTTTTGTGTCAACCACAGCACAGAGACAGCCTTAGTTGAAGTGATAAATGATATTAGATCTAACACAGATGCCAAATTATTAGACTTTATTTATGATTTAAATACTTGGATGGCTCACAACTTCCTTCAGCTAAATCAAGCCAAAGCACCGAGAGAGAATATTTAATTCACGGGCAAAAAAGACAAACCACCAGGTAAAAAAGCTCTGTGTTATTTAAGATTCTGAACTAAATTTCAAATGACACGTTAGGAATCTGACCAAAATATATTTTTACCACCTGAGGAACGTTGCCAAGAAGTGGCCGTTTTTCTCTCAGGCTGATAGAGACTTAAAAATCCTGGCTGGTCTACCCAAGAAAGCCATTGGTCAACTGCAAAACATACAGAATGCTGCAGGGTACTGACCAAGACCAGACGGAGAACACACATTACACCGGTTTTAACGTTTCTGCACTGGCTGCCTGTGAGTTTTAGAATACATTTTAAGATGATTTTAGTGGTTTTTAAATCAATCCACGACTGTGCAGCCCAATACATGTCAGACATGCTTTTAAGTTATGTACCCAGTAGGTCCCTCAGGTCCTCTGCCAATGGCCTTTTAACTCTCCCAAAGCCTAGGACCAAGAGGCATGGAGAGACAGCCTTTTAACTCTCCCAAAGCCTAGGACCAAGAGGCATGGAGAGACAGCCTTTAGTTGTTATGCCCCCAGCCTCTGCAATAGCCTGCCAGAGAACCTGAGGGGGGCTGAAACTGTGGACATATTTAAAAGAGATTAAAACACCTTTTTAGCTTTGCTTGTCCTCAGGGTGCTTTTTATTTGTTCAATTTGTGTTTTTTATCTAATGTTTGTTTCAGCTTACATTTTTATTGTTTTTTTATGTGTTGTTTCCTGAAGAAAATATTGTGTTGCATGTATAACATGTGCTGATAAATAAACTTGATATGATCTCCTCTCCTCTCCTCTCCTCTCCTCTCCTCTCCTCTCCTCTCCTCTCCTCTCCTCTCCTCTCCTCTCCTCTCCTCTCCTCTCCTCACCTCCCTGCTCCCCTCTCCTCCCTGCTCCCCTCTCCTCTCCTCCCTGCTCTCCTCTCCTCCCTGCTCCCCTCTCCTCTCCTCCCTGCTCTCCTCTCCTCCCAGCTCCCCTCTCCTCTCCTCTCCCTCCTGCTCCCCTCTCCTCTCCTCCCTGCTCCTCTCCTCCCTTCTCCCCTCTCATCTCCTCACTGCTCCCCTCTTCTCCTCCCTGCTCTCCTCTCCTCCCTGCTCTCCTCTCCTCCCTGCTCCCCTCTCCTCTCCTCCCTGCTCTCCTCTCCTCCCATCTCCCCTCTCCTCTCCCTCCTGCTCCCCTCTCCTCTCCTCCCTGCTCCTCTCCTCCCTTCTCCCCTCTCCTCTCCTCCCTGCTCTCCTCTCCTCCCTGCTCCTCTCCTCCCTGCTCCTCTCCTCCCTGCTCCTCTCCTCCCTACTCCTCTACTCCCTGCTCCTCTCCTCTCTGTTCCCCTCCTCCCTGCTCCTCTCCTCCCTGCTCTCCTCTCCTCCCTGCTCTCCTCTCCTCCCTGCTCCTCTCCTCCCTGCTCTCCTCTCCTCCCTGCTCCCCTCTCCTCTCCTCTCCTCCCTGCTCCCCTCTCCTCCCTGCTCCCCTCTCCTCTCCTCCCTGCTCCTCTCCTATCCTCCCTGCTCCCCTCTCCTCCCTGCTCCCCTCTCCTCCCTGCTCCCCTCTCCTCTCCTCCCTGCTCCTCTCCTCTCCTCCCTGCTCCTCTGCTCTCCTCCCTGGACCCCTGCTCTCCTCCCTGGACCCCTGCTCTCCTCCCTGCTCCCCTACTCTACTCCCTGGGCCCCTGCTCTCCTCCCTGGACCCCTGCTCTCCTCCCTGCTCCCCTACTCTCCTCCCTGCTCTCCTCCCTGCTCCCCTACTCTCCTCCCTGCTCCCCTGCTCTCCTCCCTGGACCCCTGCTCTCCTCCCTGGACCCCTGCTCTCCTCCCTGCTCCCCTGCTCTCCTCTCCTCCCTGCTCCTCTCCTCCCAGCTCTCTCTCCTCCCTGCTCCTCTCCTCCCTGCTCTCCTCTCCTCCCTGCTCTCCTCTCCTCCCTGCTCCTCTCCTCCCTGCTCTCCTCTCCTCCCTGCTCCTCTCCTCCCTGCTCCTCTCCTCCCTGCTCCTCTCCTCCCTACTCCTCTCCTCCCAGCTCTCCTCTACTCCCTGCTCCTCTCCTCTCTGCTTTCCCCTCCTCCCTGCTCCTCTCCTCCCTGCTCTCCTCTCCTCCCTGCTCCTCTCCTCCCTGCTCTCCTCTCCTCCCTGCTCCTCTCCTCCCTGCTCTCCTCTCCTCCCTGCTCTCCTCTCCTCCCTGCTCTCCTCTCCTCCCTGCTCCTCTCCTCTCTGCTTTCCCCTCCTCCCTGCTCCTCTCCTCCCTGCTCTCCTCTCCTCCCTGCTCTCCTCTCCTCTCCTCTCCTCTCCTCTCCTCTCCTCTCCTCTCCTCTCCTCTCCTCTCCTCTCCTCTCCTCTCCTCCCTGCTCCTCTCCTCCCAGCTCTCCTCTCCTCCCTGCTCCTCTCCTCCCAGCTCTCCTCTCCTCCCTGCTCTCCTCTCCTCCCTGCTCTCCTCTCCTCCCTGCTCTCCTCTCCTCCCTGCTCTCCTCTCCTCCCTGCTCCTCTCCTCCCTGCTCCTCTCCTCCCTGCTCCTCTCCTCCTGCTCTCCTCTCCTCCCTGCTCCTCTCCTCCCTGCTCCTCTCCTCCCTGCTCCTCTCCTCCCTACTCCTCTCCTCCCAGCTCTCCTCTACTCCCTGCTCCTCTCCTCTCTGCTTTCCCCTCCTCCCTGCTCCTCTCCTCCCTGCTCTCCTCTCCTCCCTGCTCTCCTCTCCTCCCTGCTCCTCTCCACCCTGCTCTCCTCTCCTCCCTGCTCTCCTCTCCTCCCTGCTCCTCTCCACCCTGCTCTCCTCTCCTCCCTGCTCCTCGCCTCTCCTCTTAAATGTTCCTGTCATAAACTCTGGTGCATTACAGTGTGTTTATGTGTGTTTATGTGTTTATGTGTGTGTGTGTGTGTGTGTGTGTTTATGTGTGTTTATATGTGTGTTTATATGTGTGTTTATATGTGTGTTTATGTGTGTGTTTATGTGTTTTATGTGTTTATATGTTATGTGTGTGTGTGTGTGTGTTCATGTGTGTGTTCGTGTGTGTGTGTGTGTGTGTGTGTGTGTGTGTGTGTGTGTGTGTGTGTGTGTGTGTGTGTGTGTGTGTGTGTGTGTGTGTGTGTGTGTGTGTGTGTGTGTGTGTTCACGTGTTTATGTGTGTGTGTGTGTGTGTTCACGTGTTTATGTGTGTGTGTGTGTGTGTGTGTGTTCACGTGTTTGTGTGTATGTGTGTGTGTTCACGTGTTCATTTGTGTGTGTGTGTGTGTCTGTGTTTGTGTGTTTGTGTGTGTCTGTGTCTGTGTTTGTGTGTGTGTGTGTGTGTGTGTGTGTCTGTGTGTGTGTGTGTGTAGCACATGGGGATGTAGCCTGACGGTGTATCACTTGCTCTTTCGTATTGTTAGCTTTTCGAGTGGTGACGACTGGTCAGATGCTTCAGGACGACGTTCACGTCTGCTAGTAAGGCAGAGGTCCTGGGTTCGAGCCTCGATGTGAGCAGCGTGAAATTCACTGTGTCCTTGCCAGCCTGAATTCTCTGGAACCATATGATATGTGTTTTCTGCCTGGGTTCCTGCCAGTGATAGCAACATTTGTAGGCAAATTATTTCTCCCTCCGTCAGCTCTGGATGAACCAACACTCCGCACCGTGTATCCTTCTGTTGTCCGCAGGAAGAGAGGGAAGGAGAGAGAGGAAGAGAGGGATGGAGCATCTGTGTTTGGGTTATTTATGTCTAAATCAGCACTCCTCATCCTCCAGACAGTAGAAAGGAGAGACAGAGAGAGAGAGAGAGAGAGAGAGAGAGAGAGAGAGTGAGTGAGAGAGAGAGGGAGAGTGAGATAGAGAGAGTGAGTGAGAGAGAGAGGGAGAGTGAGAGGGAGAGTGAGAGAGAGAGAGAGACACACAGAGAGAGAAAAAGTGAGGGAGAGTGAGAGAAAGAGAAAAACAGAGAGAGAGAGAGAAAGGGAGAGAGAGAGAGTGAGAGAAACAGAGAGAGGGAGAGGGAGAGAGAGATACACACAGAGAGAGAGAAAGAGAGGGGGAGTGAGAGAAAGAGAGACAGAGAGACAGAGAGAGAGAGACAGAGACTGGTCTGAGGCCAACCACACGCCTAACAACATTGGACACTATGCAACACAAAACCTTCACTATCTCATCCTGGAATATCCAAGGCCTGAGGTCATCTGCCTTTTGCCTAAAGAGCAGTAACCTGGACTTCATCAAAGAAATCAGAAAAACAGATATTGTCATCCTACAAGAAACATGGTTTAGAGGAGATGGACCCACGGGTTGCCCTCTGGGTTACAGAGAGCTGGTAGTCCCATCCACCAAACTACCAGGTGTAAAACATGGTATAGAGGAGACGGACCCACTGGTTGCCCTCTAGGTTACAGAGAGCTGGTAGTCCCATCCACCAAACTACCAGGCGTGATACAGGGAAGGGACTCAGAGAGTATGCTAATTTGGTATAGAGCAGACCTAACCCACATTATTAAAACAGGAACATTTTACATTTGGCTAGAAATTAAAGACTTCCCAGAACCCTCTGGATTCTAAATTTACATTGGATGAGCTACAAAAAAATATATAACCCTAAAAGGCCTGTGTTGTTTATGGTATACTAAACCAAATGATAAAATATACAGACCACAAATTCAAATGTGCTTTAACTTTTCCTCAACTCTGGCATCTTCCCCAATATTTGGAACCAAGGTCAAATCACCCCATTCCACAAAAACGGAGACAAGTTTGACCCCAGTAATTACACTGGAATCTGCGACAACAACTGTCTCTGAAATATCCTCTGTAGGCTCATCAACAGAAGACTCCAACAATATATTCCTTAAAAAACAAGCCAAAACAAAAGCAAATTGGTCTCATGCTTTGTTAATTTCAAAAAGGCTTTTGACTCAATTCTGCTTTTTTTTTTTTTTTTTACCTTTAGTTAAAACCTTTTCTCAATAGGGGGGGCACTGTTTTCACTTTGTAAAAAATCGTGCCCAAATTAAACTGCCTCGTACTCTATTCTAGCTCGTACAATATGCATATTATTATTACTATTGGATAGAAAACACTCTCAAGTTTCTAAAACCGTTTGAATTATATCTGTGAGTAAAACAGAACTCATTTTGCAGCAAACTTCCTGACAAAATCTGAAATCGAGGCTCTGTTCCAGGGCCTTCCTATTCATTTGCTTGAAATCTATGGATATACATGCACTTCATACGCCTTCCACTAGATGTCAACAGGCAGTGGGAGGTGGAATGGGGTGTCTAGCTTGATCTGAGGTCGAACAAGAGCTCTTGGAATGACGTGACCCCAATTTCCTTTATCTAGCAAGGCGCGGGATGGACATCAGCATTGGCTTCTGAAAAGCGTTCGGTATAGACGTCTAATAACTCCGGCTCTGATTTTATTTGATAGATGTGATAAAAACATCTTAAAGTCGTTTTTTTCAACCGAGTTGTATCAGTTTATTGAACGTTAATTGCGAGTTTTGGAATTTTCTTTTCTTTGCGTGAGGTGAAGTTGGGCACGTTTGCGCCACATGGCTAGCTATGGTTGCTAATTCGACAGGCGAAGAGGACATTCTAAAACCAAACAACGATTTATTCTGGACAAAGGACTCCTTGTACAAGATTCTGATGGAAGCTCAGCAAAAGTAGGAACCATTTATGATGTTATTTCGTATTTCTGTGGAAAATGTTTAGTTCTATTTTCCGCCCTCATTGCAGGCGGTGTCTCGCTATAACGTAAGCTGTATGTCGTACTAAAGTTATTTTTAAAATTCTAACACGGCGATTGCATTAAGAACTAGTGTATCTTTCATTTGCTGTACAACATGTATTTTTTAGTAAAGTTTATGATGAGTTCTTTGATTAGATTAGGTGACTGTCCAAAATATATCCGGAGAATTTTGTGCAGTTTGGCTACGTATTCACATTGTAAAACCAGGATTTGTAGCTCTAAATATGCACATTTTCGAACAAAACATATATGTATTGTGTAACATGATGTTATAGGACTGTCATCTGATGAATTTTGTCAAGGTTAGTGAATAATTTAATATCTTTTGCTGGTTTTTGCAATCGCTACATTTTGCTGATGATAAATGCGTTTGTGTGGTTGGCTATTGTGGTAAGCTAATATAATGCTATATTGTGTTTTCGCTGTAAAACTTATAAACTTATCTTTAATTTGCTGTACACCATGTATTTTTCATAAATGTTTTATGATGAGTATTTCACGTTGCTCTCTGTAATTGTTCCGGCTGCTTTGGTGATATTTTTTATGGTAGCTGCAATGTAAAACTATGATTTATACCTCAAATATGCACATTTTCGAACAAAACATAGATTTATTGTATAACATGTTATAAGACTGTCATCTGATTAAGTTGTTTCTTGGTTAGTGACTAATTATATCTCTATTTGGTCGGTTTTGTGATAGCTACCTATGCGGTAAAAAAATTGTGAAAATATGCGGTTGAGTCTTTTGCTATTGTGGTTAGCTAATAGAAATACATATTGTGTTTTTGCTGTAAAACATTTTAAAAATCGGAAATGATGGCTGGATTCACAAGATGTGTATCTTTCATTTGGTGTCTTGGACTTGTGATTTCATGATATTTATATGCTAGTATTTACTTGTGGCGCTATGCTAGGCTATGCTAGTCAGCCTTTTTACTGATGAGGATGCTCCCGGATCCGGGATGGTGACCAAGTAGAAGTTATTAACTTCTCTAGGGGAGTGGGCAGCATTCGGAATTTTGGATGAAAAGCATGCCCAAATTAAACTGCCAGCTACTCATCCACAGAAGATAAGATATGCATGTTATTATTATATTTGGATAGAAAACACTCTGAAGTTTCTAAAACTGTTTGAATCATGTCTGTGAGTATAACAGAACTTATGTAGCAGGCGAAACCCCGAGGACAAACCATTCATTTTTCTGGATCAAACGCGCCAAATAAATGGACATTTTGGATATATATCGACGGAATTAATCGAACAAAAGGACCATTTGTGATGTTTATGAGACATATTGGAGTGCCAACAACAGAAGCTCGTCAAAGGTAAGGCATGAATTATATTTTTATTTCTGTGTTTTATGTCACGCCTGCAGGGTTGAATATGCTTATATCTGTTTACTATGGTGCTAACTCAGATAATAGCATCGTATGCTTTCGCCAAAAAGCCTATTTGAATTCTGACATGTTGGCTGGATTCACAACACGTGTAGCTTTAACCTGTCTGGCTCTGGCGTTCCGCTAGCGGAACTCCTCCCACATTCCACTGAAAAGGCAGAGCGCGAAATTCAAAAGATATTTTTTTTAAATATTTAACTTTCACACATTAACCTCTAATTCCTCCCAATCCCGGATCCGGGAGCACCCCCATCAGTAAAAAAGCTGACTAGCATAGCCTAGCATAGCGTCACAAGTAAATACTAGCATCTAAATATCATTAAATCACAAGTCCAAGACACCAGATGAAAGATACACATCTTGTGAATCCAGCCATCATTTCTGATTTTTAAAATGTTTTACAGGGAAGACACAATATGTAAATCTATTAGCTAACCACGTTAGCAAAAGACACCACTTTTTTTACTCCACCATTTTTTTCCTGCATAGGTAGCTATCACAAATTCGACCAAATAAAGATATAAATAGCCACTAACCAAGAAACAACTTCATCAGATGACAGTCTGATAACACATTTATTGTATAGCATATGTTTTGTTAGAAAAATGTGCATATTTCAGGTATAAATCATAGTTTACCATTGCAGCCACCATCACAACTCTCACCAAAGCGACTAGAATAACTGCAGAGAGCAACGGGAATTACTTAAATACTCATCATAAAACATTTCTGAAAAATACACAGCGTACAGCAAATGAAAGACAAAGATCTTGTGAATCCAGCCAATATTTCAGATTTTTTAAGTGTTTTACAGCGAAAACACAATATAGCATTATATTAGCTTACCACAATAGCAAACCACACAACAGCATTGATTCAAGACAAAAATAGCGATAACGTATAACCCAGCAAAAGATATTAATTTTTTCACTGACCTGCTCAGAATTCTTCAGATGACAGTCCTATAACATCATATTACACAATACATATAGAGTTTGTTCGAAAATGTGCATATTTAGCGGCACAAATCGTGGTTATACAATGAGAAAAGTAGCCAAGCTGCCAACAAAATGTCGGGAGAAATCTTGGGAGAGGCACCTATTCTAATCGATAACTAATCATAAACTTGACTAAAAAATACAGGTTGGACAGCAAATGAAAGATACATTAGTTCTTAATGCAATCGCTGTGTTAAATTTTTTAAATTAACGTTACTACGACATACAGCGTGCGTTAAAGCGAGACCGCACGGAAATTAATGGCGGATTATGCATTTTACATTTTTCAACAGAACAACGAATTAACAGCATAAATAGTTCTTACTTTTTGATGTGCTTCCATCAGAATCTTGGGAAAGTTGTCCTTTGTCCAAAAGAATCGTTGCTCGGTTGTAGAATGTAGTCTTCAACGTTGCAATTAGCAGTAAACATTAGCCATGTGGGCCAGACATCCCCAACTCCCTAGAACGCAACACTAATAAATATCCGAAAATCGCAATATACTGACATAAACTGATATAACTCGGTTTAAAATAACAACATTATGATGTCTTTAACAGCTATATCGAATAAAAACAGAGCCGGATATATCTAAGGCCTATAACCGGAGCTTTCTACTACGACATGCCAAGGTCCTTCCTGCGTCAGAGCGAAGTGAACAAAGACCGGACCCTTCGTTCCCAAGCCATTTATAACCTCTCAGATCTGCCTAGAGACTCCATTTCAAATCTCACTATTCGCTGACATCCAGGGGAAGGCGTATGCAGTGCATCTCAACCAATAGAAGACAGGCAAATTAATAAACTGACCTGGGAACAGCTTGCAGAATTCTGCATTCTCACATCCACATAGGAAAAAGGCTCCAACTCGAGTTCTGTTTTACTCACAGATATAATTCAAACGGTTTTAGAAACTAGAGAGTGTTTTCTATCCAATAGTAATAATAATATGCATATTGTACGAGCAAGAATTGAGTACGAGGCAGTTTAATTTGGGAACGAAATTATTACAAAGTGCAAACAGCACCCCCTATTGAGAAAAAGTTTTAACAAGTCCAATACAGCAAATGAAAGATACACATCTTGTGAATCCAGTCAACATGTCCGATTTTAAAATGTTTTACAGTGAAAACACCACACATATTTATGTTAGCTCACCACCAAATACAAAAAAGGACAGACATTTTTCACAGCACAGGTAGCATGCACAAAGCCAACCTAACTAACCAAGAACCAACCAAACTAACCAAGAAACAACTTCATCAGATGACAGTCTTATAACATGTTATACAATAAATCTATGTTTTGTTCGAAAAATGTGCATATTTGAGGTATAAATCAGTTTTACATTGCAGCTACAATCAGAAATTGCACCGGAAGGAAGTTGAGGGGAAGTGGGCGTTGCTACGTTGTGCATAAGGTCTATTGGGTTGAGGTCAGGTGATTGTGGAGGCCAGACCATCTGACGCAGCACCATCACTCTCCTTCTTGGTCAAATAGCCCTTACACAACCTGGATGTAACGGGGTGCGTACTGGCGGCAGAGAAGTCAGGCGCAGGAGAGCGAAAACTGATTGACAACGGTGTCGTTTAATGAACATAAAATCCACCGTAAACAGAACAATCAATGAATGTGTCAAACAAAACCCGGTAATAACCAGCATAACGTACACAAGCACTACAAGAAACAATTCCGGACAAGGACATGGGGGGAACAGAGGGTTAAATAAACAACATGTAATTGATGGAATTGAATTGAAACCAGGTGTGAGGGAAAACTAGACAAAACCAATGGAAAATGAAAGGTGGATCGGCGATGGCTAATTAGGCCGATGACGTCGACCGCCGAACGCCGCCCGAACTAGGAGAGGGACCGACTTCTGCGGAAGTCGTGACAGTACCCCCTCTTTGACGCGCGGCCTCCCACTCCACGAGATACTGAAGGACCCTCGCCCTGCGCCTCGAATCCAGTATGGAGCGAACGGAGTACGCCGGGGCCCCCCCGATGTCCAGAGGTGGCGGAGGAACCTCCCGCACCTCAGACTCTTGGAGCGGACCAGCCACCACCGACCTTAGGAGAGACACATGGAACGAGGGGTTAATACGGTAATCGGGTGGAAGTTATAACCTATAACAAACCTCGTTCACTCTCCTCAGGACTTTAAATGGCCCCACAAACCCCGGACCCAGCTTCCGGCAGGGCAGGCGAAGGGGCAGGTTTCGAGTTGAGAGCCAGACCCGGTCCCCCGGTGTGAACACCTGCCCATTTCTCTCGGGGTGAAACCCTGAAGTAAGGCTGATCGAGACCCCCAGAAGTTCCATGAACGCCTTCCAGACCCTAGACGTGAACTGGGGACCTCGATCAGACACTATATCCTCAGGCACCCCATAGTGCCGGAAGACGTGCGTAAACAAGGCCTCCGCAGTCTGTAGGGCCGTAGGGAGACCGGATAGAGGGAGGGGACGACAGGGCTTAGGGAAACAATCCACAACGGAAAGGATCACGGTGTTACCCTGTGAGAGTGGAAAATTGGTCAGAAAATCCACCGACAGGTGCGACCAAGGCCGTTGTGGAACGGGTAAGGGGTGTAGCTTACCTCTGGACAGGTGCCTAGGAGCCTTACACTGGGAGCACACCGAGCAGGAGGAAACATAAACCCTCACGTCCTTCGCCAAGGTAGGCCACCAGTACCGACAGCTCAAACAGCGCACTGTCCGACCGATCCCAGGATGACCAGAGGACGGTGCCCAATAGATCAACCGTTCACAAACAGCAGACGGGACGTACAGACACCCAGCGGGGCACTGGACGGGAGCTCTGCACGTAACGCCTGCTCAATGTCCGTGTCCAGCTCCCACACTACCGACGCCACCAGAGAGGAGGCGGGGAGTATGGGAGTGGGATCCATGGGCCTCTCCTCTGTGTCATACAGCCGAGACAATACGTCTGCCTTCAGGTTCTGAGAGCCTGGTCTGTAGGAAAGGGTACACACAAAACGGGTGAACAACATGGCCCACCTTGCCTGGCGAGGGTTCAGTCTCCTCGCCACCAGGATGTACTCCAGATTACGGTGGTCAGTCCAGATGAGAAAAGGGTGTCTAGCCCCCTCAAGCCAATGTCTCCACGCCTTCAAAGCCTTGATGACAGCCAACAGCTCCCGGTCCCCTATGCCAAAGTTTCGCTCCGCTGGGCTGAGCTTCTTCGAGAAGAAGGACCAGGGGCGGAGCTTCTGTGGCGTACCCGAGCGCTGAGAGAGCACAGCTCCTATCCCAGCCTCAGACGCGTCCACCTCCACTATGAACGCCAAAGAGGGATCCGGATGGGCCAGCACGGGAGCCGAAGTAAACAGAGCTCTTAGGTGCCCAAAAGCCCTGTCCGCCTCAGCTGACAACTGCAAGCGTACCGGGGCCCCCTTCAGCAGTGAGGTAATGGGAGCCGCTACCTGACCAAAACCCTGGATAAACCTCTGGAAGAAGTTGGCAAACCCTAAGAACTGCTGCACCTCCTTTACTGTGGTTGGAGTCGGCCAATTACGCACGGCTGAAATGCGGTCACTCTCCATCTCCACCCCTGAGGTGGAAATGCGGTACCCTAGGAAGGAGACGGACTGCTGGAAGAACAGGCATTTCTCAGCCTTGACGTACAGGTCATGCTCCAACTGCCGACCAAGCACCCTGCGCACCAGGGACACATGCTCGGTGCGTGTAGCGGAGTAAATTAAAATGTCATCAATATACACCACTACACCCTGCCCGTGCTGGTCCATGAAAATCTTGTCTTGGAAGACTGATGGAGCATTCATCAACCCGTACGGCATGACGAGGTCATCCATGTCTCTGTCAGTTGACCCAACCAACATCCATGTCTCTGTCAGTTGACCCAACCAACATCCATGTCTCTGTCAGTTGACCCAACCAACATCCATGTCTCTGTCAGTTGACCCAACACCAATGAACCACAACACTGTCAGGTGACCCAACCATGAACCACAACACTGTCAGGTGACCCAGCCATGAACCACAACACTGTCAGGTGACCCAACCACGAACCACAACACTGTCAGGTGACCCAACCATGAACCACAACACTGTCAGGTGACCCAACCATGAGCCACAACACTTACGAGGTCGTACTGAACGCCGTCTTCCACTCGTCTCCCTCCCGGATACACACCAGGTTGTAAGCACTCCTGAGATCAAGTTTGGTGAAGAAGCGCGCCCCGTGCATTGACTCAATTGTTTCTCACTGTTATCTGATTTAAGCCTCGATAGACCTCCCTCCTTCTTCACAAACACTAAACTTGAGGAGGCGGGGGAAGTGGAGGACCGAATGTACCCCTGACGCAGGGATTCGGAGACATATGTTTCCATAGCCACCGGATACACATGACTCCTGGGAAGTGCGGCGTCTACCAGGAGATTTATCGCACAATCCCCCCGTTGAAGGGGTGGTAACTGAGTCGCCTTCTTTTTGGAGAAGGCTAGAGACAAATCGGCAAATTCAGGAGGAATGCGCACGGTGGAGACCTGGTCTGGACTCTCCACCGTAGTAGCACCTACGGAAACCCCTAAACACCTCCCCGAGCAGTCTCGCAACCACCCCGTGAGAGCCCTACGAGGCCATGAAACAGTGGGGTCATGACAAGCTAACCAGGGTAGCCCTAGCACCACAGGAAACGCAGGAGAGTCAAGGAGAAAGAGACTGATTCCCTCCGTGTGACACCCCTGCGTCACCATGCCCAGAGGAGCGGTGGCCTCCCTAATCAACCCTGACCCTAAAGGTCGACTATCTAAGGAGTGAACTGGGAAGGGCATATCCACAGGAACGATGGGTATCCCTAAACTTTGGGCTAATTATCTGTCAATGAAATTCCCAGCTCCGCCTGAATCGACGAGCGCCTTATATTGGGAATGCGGGGAAAACTCAGGAAAAGTAACAAACAAAAACATGTGTGCAACAGAGGGCTCTGGGTGAGAATGGTGCCTTCTCACCTGGGGTGACGCCAGAGTGCCCTGCCTGCTGCCTCAACCCCCAGAGGAACCAACCCGGCACCGAACGGCAGTCTGCGGCCACAGATGGTGCAAGAGACGGAACCTCCTCCGGTCTCCCTGAGCGCAGCACCTCCCAGCTCCATGGGCATCTGAGCGGTGGTGCTGGGGAACCGACAGACCACGATCTGGACGTCCGCGGGAAGCCAGCAGGTTATCCAGCCGAATGGACAGGTCCACCAGCTGGTCGAAGGTGAGGGTGGTGTCCCTGCAGGCTAACTCTCTACCGACGTCCTCGCCCAAACTGCAGCGATAGTGGTCGATCAGGGCCCTGTCGATCCATTCCTCTCTGGAGGCCAGGGTTCGAAAGTCCAAAGCGAACTCCTGTGCGCTCCTCGTCCCCTGCCGCAGGTGGAAAAGACTTTCACCCGCCGCTCTGCCCTCGGGCGGGTGGTCAAAGACTGAACTCCTCAAAGTGGTCCAGCACCGCATCTTCCCCCACCCACACGGCGCTGGCCCACTCCAGGGCTTTCCCCGAGAGGCATGAGACAAGGGCGGACACCCTCTCACGGCCCGAAGGAGCCGGGTGGACGGTTGCCAGGTATAACTCCAACTGCAACAGGAAACCCTGGCAGCGGGCAGCCGTCCCATCGTACTCCCCAGGGAGGGTGAGGCGAATCCCACTGGAACCGGGTGCAGGGTAGTGGAGGCCCCTGTTGTGCTGGTGGAGGTGCTGGATGAACTCTCCGTCTCTCCCAGCGGTCCATAGCTTGGACGACGCGGTCCATGGCGGCGCCGAGATGGCGGAGCATCGCTGTGTGTTCCTGGACGCACTCCTCGATCTCCATACCAGGGGCACCTGCTCGTGCTGACTCCATTTTCGGGTGTGGTATTCTGTAAGGGGTGTGTAACTGGTGGCAGGGAAGTCAGACGGCAGGAGAGCAGAACTAGGTAATAGCAGTTTAATTCCAAAACCAACTGCATCAAGAAAATAACAACTTGGCTACAAAACCTGACGCGCACCAGTCAACATGTGCACAAGCACTTATAAACAAACAATACCACACAAACATATGGGGGGAACAGAGGGTTAAATACACCACACGTATGAGGGAATGAAAACCAGGTGTGTGGGAAAACAAGACAAAACAAATAGAAAATGAAACATGGATTGGCAATGGCTAGAAGACCGGGGGCGTCGACCGCCGAACACCGCCCGAACAAGGAGAGGAACCGACTTCTGCAGAGTCGTGACAGAGGGTAGTGTGTACGGCCCAGGACCTCTATACTAGGTGGTGTCAGAAGAAGGCCTATAAAATTGTCAAAGACTCCAATCACCCCAGTCATAGACAGTTTTCTCTGCTACCACATGGCAAGCGGTACCGGAACGCCAAGTCTAGGTCCAAAAGGCTCCTTAACAGCTTCTACTGCCAAGCCTAAGACTGCTGAACAATTAATCAAATGGCTACCTGGACTATTTGTTTGTACACTGCTGCTACTCAATGTTTATTATCTGTGCATAGTCACTTCACCCCTACCTACATGTCCACTGCTGCTACTCTCTGTTTATTATCTATACATAGTCACTTCACCCCTACCTACATGTACACTTCACCCCTACCTACATGTACATGTTACCTTGACTAACCTGTACCACCGTGTATTGACTCGGTACCGGTACCTCCTGTATATAGTCTCATTACTAACCTAAACCACCTCGTTATTGTTACTGTATGTCATTTTCTTGTTACTTTTTGATTTGATTAAAAATAAATTGCTTTAGTTTATTCAGTAAATATTATCTTAACTATATTTCTTGAACTGCATTGTTGGTAAAGGGCTTGTAAGTAGGTCTTTCACGGTAAAGTCTACACCTGTTGTATTCGGCGTATGTGAAAAATAACATTTGATTTGATTTTGGTTTGGTGTTTAGATTTGAGCATTTCATGTATTTCTTATTGACTATCAAAATATGTTTTCCAAATTCCTTCATCTAATCCGTGTGGCGATTAAATTATTCCACATGTCCCAGAACTGAAGTTGGTCGATCGCGTTTTCAATTTCATCAGGTGTCTTATTGGTATAATAAAATATATTGTGTTTCAGTGTTTTCAGATCTGAGAAAACCAAAGGCCATATTGACCTTCTTTATTGTTTTGGTATTGTAAATTATTGAAGACATGAAAATAATTCTTCATTAGGTGTGCTTGCTGAAGGCAACTCCAGATGTTTCTCCTAGTGTTATTGTTAATAATATTATGTTATGCTATGCTACTAGCCTAGCTAGTAGCTCTGTAGCATAGCCTAACCTACATGAGCTACACAGCTACTCACTGTATATCATGTGCGATCTCACGATTTAACACGAAACCAACTTCCAAATGTCCGGATGGCTTGATATTTTTTTAAATATTGCATTTATACTTTTTTAACTACACTGAACAAAAACAATTTTTTCCAATTTTTCATGAGCTGAAATTAAAATATCCCAGAAATGTTCCATACAAACAAAAAGCTTATTTCCCTCAAATTGGTTGACATCCCTGTTAGTGGGCATTTCACCTTTGACAGAATAATCCGTCCACCTGACAGGTGTGGCATATCAAGAAGCTGATTAAACAGCATGATCATTACACAGATGCACCTTGTATGGGGGACAATGAAAGGCCTCTTTAAAATGTGCAGTTTTGTCACACAACACAATGCCACAGATGTCTCAAGTTTTGAGGGAGTGTGCAATTGGCATGCTGACTGCAGGAATATCCACCAGATCTGTTGCAAGATAATTTAATGTTAATTTTCTCTACCATAAGCCGCCTCCAAAGTAGTGTGAGAGTATTTGGCAGCACTTCTGACCGGCCTCACATCCGCAGACCACGTGTATGGCGTTGTTTTGGTGAGCGGTTTGCTGATGTCAACATTGTGAACAGAGTGCTCCATGGTACGGACAACGAACACAATTGAATTTTATTGATGGCAATTTAAATGCACAGAGATACCGTGACGAGATCCTGAGGCCCATTGTCGTGCCTTCATCCACCACCATCACCTCATGTTTCAGCATGATAATACACGACGCCATGTCGCAAGGATCTGTACACGATTCCATATCCTGCATACTCACCAGACATGTCACCCATTGAAACGTTTTTGACACGGCAACGTGTTCCAGTCGCCGCCAATATTCAGCAACTTCGCAAGGCCATTGAAGAGGAGTGGGACAACACTCCACAGCCTGATCAACTCTACTCGAAGGAGATGCATGAGGCAAATGGTGGACACACCAGATACTGACTGGTTTTCTGATCCATGCTCCTACCATTTTTTTTAAAATTAAATGTATCTGTGACCAACAGCTTCATATCTGTATTCCCAGTCGTGTGAAATCCCTATATTAGTGCCTAATAAATATATTTAAATTGACCGATTTGCTCATATGAAATGTAACTCAGTAAAAAATATTTATAATTGTTGCATTTTGCATGTAAACGACCTCCCAATGCATTTCAAAGCAAAAAATGGCACAAAGACTTGAATGGTAAATAATATATATATATTCTAAACATATCTCTTCTGTCACCGTTTAACAACTCCATACCGATGTTGAGCTATTCAGTCCCTACTAGATTGACGTCAGGTATAATTTGTATAATTTAAAAATAAATCTGCATACATTAACATGTGTTAATGAGAGCCAAATCAATCATTCCATCTACCTACTTTTTCAACTATAACCAGTCACTATCATTACATCTGCGCTCATTGTTAATACTATAACGTATTTCACAACCGCTAATGCTTTAAAACAAGCTAGCAAGCACACCACACTTTTTTCAGTAAATTACTTTTCAAGTTTCATTTGGATTTAATGTTTCTCTGGATTAGTCGCTCTCGCGCTCTCTCTCTCTCGCGCTCTCTCTCTCTCTCTCTCTCTCTCTCTCTCTCTGTCTCTGTCTCTGTCTCTGTCTCTGTCTCTCTCTCTCTCTCTCTCTCTCTCTCTCTCTGTCTCTCTCTGTCTCTCTCTGTCTCTCTCTGTCTCTCTCTGTCTCTGTCTCTCTCTCTGTCTCCCTCCCTCCCTCCATCTCTCTCCTCTGTCAAACATGTAAACAGCGAGGTTCTAACCACCTTCCGTCCCAGCAGTCACAACGGGGTTCAGGGAACCATTAGACCGGAAGGACACAGCCCGTTTTCCATTAGTTAATCATCAAGTTGGCCTGCACCTGAAACAAGTGGAAATAACAACACTCTCCTAGTGTAGCCTAGCCTACATGACCTGCAGTGGACAGCTGTGTAGCGTAGCCTAGCCTACATGACCTGCAGTGGACAGCTCTGTAGCGTAGCCTAGCCTACATGACCTGCAGTGGACAGCTCTGTAGCATAGCCTAGCCTACATGACCTGCAGTGGACAGCTGTGTAGCGTAGCCTAGCCTACATGACCTGCAGTGGACAGCTCTGTAGCATAGCCTAGCCTACATGACCTGCAGTGGACAGCTGTGTAGCGTAGCCTAGCCTACATGACCTGCAGTGGACAGCTCTGTAGCATAGCCTAGCCTACATGACCTGCAGTGGACAGCTGTGTAGCGTAGCCTAGCCCACATGGTCTGCAGTGAGTAGCTGTGTAGCGTAGCCTAGCTCACATGGTCTGCAGTGAGTAGCTGTGTAGCGTAGCCTAGCTCACATGGTCTGCAGTGAGTAGCTGTGTAGCGTAGCCTAGCCCACATGGTCTGCAGTGGACAGCTCTGTAGCATAGCCTAGCCTACATGACCTGCAGTGGACAGCTGTGTAGCGTCGCCTAACCAACTTGATCTGCAGGGTTATGTAGCGTAGCCTAAACTACATGACCTGCAGTGTTATGTAGCGTAGCCTAAACTACATGACCTGCAGTGTTATGTAGCGTAGCCTAAACTACATGATCTGCAGTGTTATGTAGCTTAGCCTAAACTACATGATCTGCAGTGAGTAGCTGTGTAGCCTACCCTAAACTACATGATCTGCAGTGAGTAGCTTTGTAGCCTAGCCTAAACTACATGACCTGCAGTGTTATGTAGCGTAGCGTAGCCTAGCCTAAACTACATGATCTGCAGTGTTATGTAGCGTAGACTAGCCTAAACTACATGACCTGCAGTGAGTAGCTGTGTAGCCTAGCCTAAACTACATGATCTGCAGTGTTATGTAGCGTAGCCTCCTCCTACCCCTCTGCTGGAGGTCACCCTCATAGACCGGCTACAAAGAGAAGTGTGATGCTGCAGTGTTGACTTTAACATACTTCCCTGCTCGCTCTCAGTGGGACCACAGACCAGGAACATTGTATCTAAGTGAAGCCTTCTCAGCAGGTGGACGTTGAGCATGGTCCAGGACTAGAGGCAGGCTGGGAGGCCAGCCAGGGAAGGCCAGGGATTGGCTGCCCCTGGTCCGGCCTGGGGTTGACCCGCACGAAAGCACATAGGCCAGTTCCACACCATCACCTCTCTACTCTACCCCGGCTAAAACAATAACACCACACTCTGGGAGGGTGTGTGGGGAGGTGTGTGTGTGTGAGAGAGAGACAGTAAATCTCAGTAAGACAAATATAATAGTATTCCAAAATAGGTCCAGTTTCCAGGACCACAAATACACAATTCCATCTAGACACGGTTGCCCTAGAGCACACAAACAACTATACATACCTCAGCCTAAACATCAGCGCCACAGATAACTTCTACAAAGCTGTGAACGAGCTGAGCGACAAGGCAAGAAGGGCCTTCTATGCCATCAAAAAGAACAAACAATTTGACATTAGGATCTGGCTAAAAATTCTTGAATCAGTTATAGAACCCATTGCCCTTCATGGCTTTGAGGTCTGGGGTTCGCTCACCAACCAAGATTTCACAAAATGGGACGAACACAAAATTGAGATTCATCATGCAGAATTCTGCAAAAAATATCCTCTGTGTACAACGTAAAACAACTAATAATGCATGCAGAGAAGAATTAGGTGCAGAATTAGGTCGATACCCACTAATTATCAAGATCCAGAGAAGAGCCATTAAAACCTGCAACCACCTATAAGAAGGCGATTCCAAACCTTCCATAACAAAGCCATCACCTACAGAGAGATGAACCTGGAGAAGAGTCCCCTAAGCAAGCTGATCCTGGGGCTCTATTCACGAACACAAACAGACCCCACAGAGCCCGAGGACAGCAACACATTTAGACCCAAGCAAATCATGAGAAGACAAAAAGATAATCACTTGACGAATTGGAAAGAATTTACAAAAAAACTGAGCAAACTAGAAGAGTATTTGGCCCTAAACAGAGAGTACACCGTGGCAGAATACCTGACCACTGTGACTGACCCAAAATTAAGAACATCTTTGACTATGTACAGATTCAGTGAGCTTAGCCTTGCTATTGAGAAAGGCAGCCGAAGGCAGACCTGGCTCTCAAGAGAGGACAGGCTATGTGCACTCTGACCACAAATTGAGGTGGAAACTGAGCTGCACTTCCTAACCTGCCAAATGTATGACCAGTGGTGACCTGTAATTTTTTAAGGTAAAATAAATATATATATTTTGTTTTTTGGGCTTGCCTGTTTTGCATGTTATTTTGGCATGAATACGTGTCACATATCAGTTTGCAAACAATGTAAAACAAATATTTATCATTGAGTTACTAAAGCCGCAAACAAACACGGTCTCTTTTTAGTTTTCTTGAGTAAGGCCACTCCAAAATGCAGGTGTTTCAGCCTAGCTCAGTGCTTTCTGTAGTGCTGGGGCACACAGCGGAAAATAGGAGCGTTGTGCCATGATTAGCTCAGTGTTCTGTCACTCATGGGGACACTACGTCACCGCCAAGTCTAAGGGTAAACCTCGAAAATTCTAGCCCCCTGGGTGCTTCCATATAGTTAAATTAGAAGAGCCCATCCAAGAAGGCTCAAGGTCATTGGCAACAGTTAAAATGACGTCAAATTTCGTTATATCTACAGTAGCTTTGAATGGACTGATCACGTCAACATCATCATTTCTAAATTTGAGCTAGCATTCATCATCATATATCAAGTCGACAATCTACTGGCAAATCATTTTTAATCATTGTCATATGAAGAGAAATAATGATAGGCAGGTGTAGCAGTGGTAAGGTGTTGGGACTGCTGTTGGGACAGCTTTGTGTAAGACCTAACAGTTTGTGGGCTCCGTTTGTCTCCTGTCCTGCTAGCTAACTTTCAATTGCTGGAAAATACATGGGACGAACTGAAAGCACGTTTATCCTACCAATGGGACATAAAAAATGTAAATATCTTATGTTTCACTGAGTCGTGGCTAAACGACGACATTAAGAACATACAGCTGGTGGGTTATACACTATTGGCATGACAGAACAGCAGCCTCTGGTAAGACACGGAGGGGGGGGGGGGGGGGGGGGGGGGCTTTTATATAAACAACAGCTGGTGCACAATATCTAAGAAAGGCCTTCCTAGTGGTCAGGGACTTTAATGTAGGAAAACTTAAATCAGTTTTACCTCATTTCTATCAGCATGTCAAAAGCGCAACCAGAGAGAAAACAATTATAGATCACCTGTACTCCACACACAGAGATGCGTACAAAGCTCTCCCTCTCCATTTGGCAAATCTGACCATAGTTCTATCCTCCTGATTCCGGCTTACAAGCAAAATTAAAGCAGGAAGCGCCAGCGACTCGGTCTATATAAAAGTGTTCAGATGAAGCAGATGCTGAACTACAGGACTGTTTTGCTAGCACAGACTGGAATATGTTATTGGATTATTCCGATGGCATTGAGGATTACACCACATCAGTCACCGGCTTTATCAATAAGTTCATCGATGACATTGTCCCACAGTGACCGTACGTCCATAACCCAAACAGAAGCCATGGATTACAGGCAACATTCACACTGAGCTAAAGGGTAGAACTGCCACATTCAAGGAGCGGGACTCTAACCTGGAAGCTTATAAGAAATCCCGCTATGCCCTCCGACAAACCATCAAACAGGCAAAGCATCAATACAGCACTAAGATCAAATCGTACTACACCAGCTCAGACCCTCGTCGAATGTGGCAGGGCTTGGAAACTACTGCAGACTACAAAGGGAATCACATCCACGAGCTGCCCAGTGACGCAAACTACCAGATGAGCTAAACTACTTCTATGCTGGCTTCGAGGCAAGTAACACTGAAACATACATGTGAGCATCAGCTGTCCCGGACGGCTGTGTGATCACGCTCTCCGCAGCCGATGTGACCTTTAAACAGGTCAACATTCACAAGGCCAGACGGACTACCAGGACGTGTACTACGAGCATGCGCTGACCAACTGGCAATGAGTCTGTAATATCAACATGTTTCAAGCAGACCACCATAGTCCCTGAGCCCAAGAACACTAAGGTAACCTGCCTAAATGAAATGTTTTGAAAGGCTGGTCATGGCTCACATCAACACCATTGTCCCAGAAACCCTAGACCCACTCCAATTTGAATTCCGCTCCAAAAGATCCAAAGATGATGCAATCTCTATTGCACTCCACACTGCCCTTTCACACCTGGACAAAAGGACCACCTATGTGAGAATGCTATTGATTGACTACAGCTCAGCGTTCAACACCATAGTGCCCTCAAAGCTCATCACTAGGCTAAGGACCCTGGGACTAAACACCACCCTCTGCAACTGGATCCTGGACTTCCTGACGGGCCGCCCCCAGGGGGTAAGGGTAGGTAACAACACATCTGCCATGCTGATCCTCAACACGGGGGCCCCTCAGGGGTGCGTGCTCAGTCCCCTCCTGTACTCCCTGTTCACTCAAGACTGCACGGCCAGGCACGACTCCAACCCCATCATTAAGTTTGCTGATGACACAACAGTGGTAGGCCAGATCACCGACAACGATGAGACAGCCTATAGGAAGGAGGTCAGAGACCTTACCGTGTGGTGCCAGGACAACAACCTCTGCCTCAATGTGATCAAGACAAAGGAAATGATTGTAGACTACAGGAAAAGGAGGACCGAGCACGCCCCCATTCTCATCGATGGGGCTGCAGTGGAGCAGGTTGAGAGCTTCAAAATCCTTGGCGTCCACATCACCAACAAACCAGCATGATCCAAGCACACCATGACAGTCATGAAGAGGACATGACAAAACCTATTCCCCCTCAGGAGACTGAAAAGATTTGACAGGGGTCCTCAGATCTTCAAAAGGTTTTACAGGTGCACCATCGAGAGCATCCTGATGGGTTGCATCACTGCCTGGTATGGCAACGGGTCAGCCTCCGACTACAAGGCACTGCAGAGGGTGGTGCGTACGGCACAGTACATCACCGGGGCCGAGCTTCCTGCCATCCTGGACCTCAATACCAACTTTAGCTCCAAGAGGCTCCAAAATAGCTTCTACCCTCAAGCCAGAAGACTCCTGAACAGCTAATCAAATGGCTACCCAGACAATTTGCTTCACCCCCCCCCCCCCCCCCCCTTCTGGAACAGCTACTACTCTCTGTCATCAGCTATGCATTGTCACTTCAATAACTCTACCTACATGTACATTTTACCTCAATGACCTCGACACAGGTGCCCCTGCACAGGGAATCTGTAACGGGAGCCCCTGTATATAGCACCGCTATTGTTATTTACTTTTTACATTCTACATTCTGTATTCTACATTCTACTTTCTATATTCAAAATTCTACATTCTATATTCTACGTTCTATAGTCTACATTCTATATTTTACAATATATGTTCTATATTCTCTATTCTAAACTCTATATTCTATGTTCTACATTCTATATTCTATTTCTGCATTCTATATTTTAAATTCCCCATTCTATTTTCTACATTCTATACTCTACATTCTATATTCTACACTGTGTATTCTATATTATGTATTCTACATTCTACATTCTATTTTCCAGGTTCTGTATTCTACATTCTATATCCTACACTCTATAGTCAATATTCTACATTCTATATTCTACATTCTATATTCTACATTCTATATTCTATGTTCTACATTCTATGTTCTACATTCTATATTCTGTATTCCACATTCTATATTCTACATTCTGTATTTCACATTCTATATTCTATATTCTACATTCCATTTTCTACATTCTATTTTTTACATTTTGTATTTTATATTCTGTATTCCACATTCTGTATTCCACATTCTATTTTCCACATTCTACATTCAACATTCTATATTCTATATTCAACATTATATATTCTATATTCCAAATTCTATATTCCATATTCTATATTCCACATTCTATATTCTATATTCTACATTCTATATTCTATATTCTATATTCTACATTCTACATTCTGTTTTCTACACTCTACATCATTTTTTCTACACTCTAAATACTATATTTTACATTCTATATTCTACATTCCACATTCTATATTCTACATTACGGTTCTACGTCCTCTATGATTTATTGCACCTTCTATATTATCATTATTTGGCTTCAGCCCGTCCGTCACGTTAGATTGTGATAATAACATCAACCACACAGATAAAATCCTCCACGGCCATCAAAGTCTAGATTAATCAATATTGTATTTTTGACAGCACAGTGGACTACAATCCCATTAAATGATGCATGTACGGACCCAACCCCTCTCGGATCTGAACCACAGTCCTCCTCTATGAGTGTCACTCAGCAGACATATCAGACGTATGACACGTTTAAGACAAACCAGACTAGACACGCAGTTTCAAATCAGTGTGTGCGTGCATGCGTTTGTGTCGTGTGTGTTTCTTTGTGTGTGTCTGCGTCCGTGTGTGTGCGTGCGTGCGTTGCATATTATGGTGCTGTGAATGGCCACCTGCTGATGAGCCCCACCCACTCTGGATGATTGATGTTCAAAACTTGACCCTGTTTTCGGGGCGTGGGGGTAGTGAGAGGGGGGAGCTGGGATTGAAAAACATCCTGGTGGAATGATGACTGTGTGACTGTTTCAGGCTGTTCCAAGGAGAACCAGGCCCTGTCTTTCAAACACACACACACACACACACACACACACACACACACACACACACACACACACACACACACACACACACACACACACACACACACACACACACACACACACAGCCCTAGTATCAAAGGAACTCTAGGGGTGTTCCGAAGACTCTGACTCTGACAAAACGAGTATCGTAACGGCTATGGAGAATTTTCTGAATATGATTATGACAAAAGTATTTTTTGTAATTATCCGTCATTGGAAAAAAGTAATTTTCAGCTGCCAGCAGGCATCTCTATTTCAGTCAAACAGTGTGAAGCGCCGTGTGCTCCAAACTACTGGGGGGGTTTTCTGTCTGGAAAGAAAACGCGAGACATATCGGTTGAGCCTGCTGCAACTTGGATTAGAACAAGCCTTTCTCCCTCTGCTCTCATTTCCCCCAGACAGACACGTGCGGCTGTTTCACTCACTCACAGTCACTCGTCTATTCACTCAGTCACTCGTCTCTTCACTCAGTCACTCGTCTCTTCACTCAGTCACTCGTCTCTTCACTCAGTCACTCGTCTCAGGGCACAAGTCTCCCCTTCTCCAAACATCATGTATGAATTCAAAATCCTGAGCTAGTCATTGTTGTTCAATCAAGTTATTTCCTGTCTACTTGGCTGAGGCTGTATGGTTGTTTAGTCTGTCTACTTGGCTGAGGCTGTATGGTTGTTTGGTCTGTGTTGATGTCCAGACAGTATGTCTCCTACTAGTTGATGTCCAGACAGTATGTCTCCTACTAGATGATGTCCAGACAGTATGTCTCCTACTAGATGATGTCCAGACAGTATGTCTCCTACTAGTTGATGTCCAGACAGTATGTCTCCTACTAGTTGATGTCCAGACAGTATGTCTCCTACTAGTTGATGTCCAGACAGTATGTCTCCTACTAGTTGATGTCCAGACAGTATGTCTCCTACTAGTTGATGTCCAGACAGTATGTCTCCTACTAGCTGATGTCCAGACAGTATGTCTCCTACTAGTTGATGTCCAGACAGTATGTCTCCTACTAGATGATGTCCAGACAGTATGTCTCCTACTAGTTGATGTCCAGACAGTATGTCTCCTACTAGTTGATGTCCAGACAGTATGTCTCCTACTAGTTGATGTCCAGACAGTATGTCTCCTACTAGTTGATGTCCAGACAGTATGTCTCCTACTAGATGATGTCCAGACAGTATGTCTCCTACTAGCTGATGTCCAGACAGTATGTCTCCTACTAGATGATGTCCAGACAGTATGTCTCCTACTAGTTGATGTCCAGACAGTATGTCTCCTACTAGTTGATGTCCAGACAGTATGTCTCCTACTAGATGATGTCCAGACAGTATGTCTCCTACTAGTTGATGTCCAGACAGTATGTCTCCTACTAGTTGATGTCCAGACAGTATGTCTCCTACTAGTTGATGTCCAGACAGTATGTCTCCTACTAGTTGATGTCCAGACAGTATGTCTCCTACTAGTTGATGTCCAGACAGTATGTCTCCTACTAGTTGATGTCCAGACAGTATGTCTCCTACTAGCTGATGTCCAGACAGTATGTCTCCTACTAGTTGATGTCCAGACAGTATGTCTCCTACTAGTTGATGTCCAGACAGTATGTCTCCTACTAGTTGATGTCCAGACAGTATGTCTCCTACTAGAGGATGTCCAGACAGTATGTCTCCTACTAGTTGATGTCCAGACAGTATGTCTCCTACTAGTTGATGTCCAGACAGTATGTCTCCTACTAGTTGATGTCCAGACAGTATGTCTCCTACTAGTTGATGTCCAGACAGTATGTCTCCTACTAGTTGATGTCCAGACAGTATGTCTCCTACTAGTTGATGTCCAGACAGTATGTCTCCTACTAGTTGATGTCCAGACAGTATGTCTCCTACTAGTTGATGTCCAGACAGTATGTCTCCTACTAGTTGATGTCCAGACAGTATGTCTCCTACTAGCTGATGTCCAGACAGTATGTCTCCTACTAGTTGATGTCCAGACAGTATGTCTCCTACTAGTTGATGTCCAGACAGTATGTCTCCTACTAGATGATGTCCAGACAGTATGTCTCCTACTTGTTGATGTCCAGACAGTATGTCTCCTACTAGATGATGTCCAGACAGTATGTCTCCTACTAGTTGATGTCCAGACAGTATGTCTCCTACTAGTTGATGTCCAGACAGTATGTCTCCTACTAGTTGATGTCCAGACAGTATGTCTCCTACTAGTTGATGTCCAGACAGTATGTCTCCTACTAGTTGATGTCCAGACAGTATGTCTCCTACTAGATGATGTCCAGACAGTATGTCTCCTACTAGTTGATGTCCAGACAGTATGTCTCCTACTAGTTGATGTCCAGACAGTATGTCTCCTACTAGATGATGTCCAGACAGTATGTCTCCTACTAGTTGATGTCCAGACAGTATGTCTCCTACTAGTTGATGTCCAGACAGTATGTCTCCTACTAGTTGATGTCCAGACAGTATGTCTCCTACTAGTTGATGTCCAGACAGTATGTCTCCTACTAGTTGATGTCCAGACAGTATGTCTCCTACTAGATGATGTCCAGACAGTATGTCTCCTACTAGATGATGTCCAGACAGTATGTCTCCTACTAGTTGATGTCCAGACAGTATGTCTCCTACTAGATGATGTCCAGACAGTATGTCTCCTACTAGTTGATGTCCAGACAGTATGTCTCCTACTAGATGATGTCCAGACAGTATGTCTCCTACTAGTTGATGTCCAGACAGTATGTCTCCTATTAGATGATGTCCAGACAGTATGTCTCCTACTAGTTGATGTCCAGACAGTATGTCTCCTGCTAGTTGATGTCCAGACAGTATGTCTCCTACTAGTTGATGTCCAGACAGTATGTCTCCTGCTAGTTGATGTCCAGACAGTATGTCTCCTGCTAGTTGATGTCCAGACAGTATGTCTCCTGCTAGTTGATGTCCAGACAGTATGTCTCCTGCTAGTTGATGTCCAGACAGTATGTCTCCTACTTGTTGATGTCCAGACAGTATGTCTCCTGCTAGTTGATGTCCAGACAGTATGTCTCCTACTAGTTGATGTCCAGACAGTATGTCTCCTACTAGTTGATGTCCAGACAGTATGTCTCCTACTAGTTGATGTCCAGACAGTATGTCTCCTACTAGTTGATGTCCAGACAGTATGTCTCCTACTAGTTGATGTCCAGACAGTATGTCTCCTACTAGTTGATGTCCAGACAGTATGTCTCCTACTAGATGATGTCCAGACAGTATGTCTCCTACTAGTTGATGTCCAGACAGTATGTCTCCTACTAGTTGATGTCCAGACAGTATGTCTCCTACTAGATGATGTCCAGACAGTATGTCTCCTACTAGTTGATGTCCAGACAGTATGTCTCCTACTAGTTGATGTCCAGACAGTATGTCTCCTACTAGTTGATGTCCAGACAGTATGTCTCCTACTAGTTGTCCAGACAGTATGTCTCCTACTAGTTGATGTCCAGACAGTATGTCTCCTACTAGATGATGTCCAGACAGTATGTCTCCTACTAGATGATGTCCAGACAGTATGTCTCCTACTAGATGATGTCCAGACAGTATGTATCCTACTAGTTGATGTCCAGACAGTATGTCTCCTACTAGATGATGTCCAGACAGTATGTCTCCTACTAGTTGATGTCCAGACAGTATGTCTCCTGCTAGTTGATGTCCAGACAGTATGTCTCCTACTAGATGATGTCCAGACAGTATGTCTCCTACTAGATGATGTCCAGACAGTATGTATCCTACTAGTTGATGTCCAGACAGTATGTCTCCTACTAGATGATGTCCAGACAGTATGTCTCCTACTAGTTGATGTCCAGACAGTATTTCTCATATTAGATGATGTCCAGACAGTATGTCTCCTACTAGTTGATGTCCAGACAGTATTTCTCATACTAGATGATGTCCAGACAGTATGTCTCCTACTAGTTGATGTCCAGACAGTATGTCTCCTACTAGTTGATGTCCAGACAGTATGTCTCCTACTAGATGATGTCCAGACAGTATGTCTCCTACTAGATGATGTCCAGACAGTATGTCTCCTACTAGATGATGTCCAGACAGTATGTCTCCTACTAGATGATGTCCAGACAGTATGTCTCCTACTAGATGATGTCCAGACAGTATGTCTCCTACTAGATGATGTCCAGACAGTATTTCTCATATTAGATGATGTCCAGACAGTATGTCTCCTACTAGTTGATGTCCAGACAGTATTTCTCATACTAGATGATGTCCAGACAGTATGTCTCCTACTAGTTGATGTCCAGACAGTATGTCTCCTACTAGATGATGTCCAGACAGTATGTCTCCTACTAGTTGATGTCCAGACAGTATGTCTCCTACTAGTTGATGTCCAGACAGTATGTCTCCTACTAGATGATGTCCAGACAGTATGTCTCCTACTAGTTGATGTCCAGACAGTATGTCTCCTACTAGATGATGTCCAGACAGTATGTCTCCTACTAGATGATGTCCAGACAGTATTTCTCCTACTAGTTGATGTCCAGACAGTATGTCTCCTACTAGATGATGTCCAGACAGTATGTCTCCTACTAGTTGATGTCCAGACAGTATGTCTCCTACTAGATGATGTCCAGACAGTATGTCTCCTACTAGATGATGTCCAGACAGTATGTCTCCTACTAGATGATGTCCAGACAGTATGTCTCCTACTAGTTGATGTCCAGACAGTATGTCTCCTACTAGTTGATGTCCAGACAGTATGTCTCCTACTAGCTGATGTCCAGACAGTATGTCTCCTACTAGTTGATGTCCAGACAGTATGTCTCCTACTAGTTGATGTCCAGACAGTATGTCTCCTGCTAGTTGATGTCCAGACAGTATGTCTCCTACTAGTTGATGTCCAGACAGTATGTCTCCTACTAGTTGATGTCCAGACAGTATGTCTCCTACTAGTTGATGTCCAGACAGTATGTCTCCTACTAGTTGATGTCCAGACAGTATGTCTCCTACTAGTTGATGTCCAGACATTATGTCTCCTACTAGTTGATGTCCAGACAGTATGTCTCCTACTAGTTGATGTCCAGACAGTATGTCTCCTACTAGTTGATGTCCAGACAGTATGTCTCCTACTAGATGATGTCCAGACAGTATGTCTCCTACTAGTTGATGTCCAGACAGTATGTCTCCTACTAGCTGATGTCCAGACAGTATGTCTCCTACTAGATGATGTCCAGACAGTATGTCTCCTACTAGTTGATGTCCAGACAGTATGTCTCCTACTAGTTGATGTCCAGACAGTATGTCTCCTACTAGCTGATGTCCAGACAGTATGTCTCCTACTAGTTGATGTCCAGACAGTATGTCTCCTACTAGTTGATGTCCAGACAGTATGTCTCCTACTAGATGATGTCCAGACAGTATGTCTCCTACTAGATGATGTCCAGACAGTATGTCTCCTACTAGTTGATGTCCAGACAGTATGTCTCCTACTAGTTGATGTCCAGACAGTATGTCTCCTACTAGTTGATGTCCAGACAGTATGTCTCCTACTAGATGATGTCCAGACAGTATGTCTCCTACTAGTTGATGTCCAGACAGTATGTCTCCTACTAGTTGATGTCCAGACAGTATGTCTCCTACTAGTTGATGTCCAGACAGTATGTCTCCTACTAGATGATGTCCAGACAGTATGTCTCCTACTAGCTTGTAACAATACAACCATAAAGTAAATGGCTCAGTAGAATATAATAAACATTTTAGCATATGTATAATAGAGGAAGTCAGAATTTATAGTCCAATATTTACACATGTATCAAGGAAGGGGGCATTGAGGTTAAAGTGTTTAAACTGTGCACTATTAGCAATAGTAAATAAGACACGTCGCAGTTGTGATGTGTTTGTAGCATAAATGTATGAATGCATGTGTGTGTGTGTGTGTGTGTGTGTGTGTGTGTGTGTGTGTGTGTGTGTGTGTGTGTGTGTGTGTGTGTGTGTGTGTGTGTGTGTGTGTGTGTGTGTGTGTGTGTGTGTGTGTGTGTGTGTGTGTGTGTGTGGTTGTGTTTGTGCGCATGCATGCTTGAGTGCTTAGACAGGTCTGGTTTTATGCAAACCATATTCAGACATATGAAATGACTACAGTCCTCTGTAGTCTTAACAGTCATGCCAGGGACTCTGATCATCGTTAGATGTAAATGTGCCTATCAGAATACACTACCGGTTAATAGTTTTAGAACATCTACTCATTCAAGGGTTTTTCTAAATGTTTTATTATTTTCTACATTGTAGAAACAGTGAAGACATCAAAACTATGAAATAACACTTATGGAATAATGTAGTAACCAAAAAATTGTTAAAGAAATCAAAATATATTTTATATTTGAGATTCTTCAAAGTAGCCACCCTTTGCCTTAATGACAGCTTTGCAAACTCTTGGCATTCGCTCAACCAGCGTCACCTGGAATGCTTTTCCAACAGTCTTGAAGGTTTTCCCACATATGCTGAGCACTTGTTTGGCTGCTTTTCCTTCACTCTGGAGTCCAACTCATCCCAAAACATCTCAGTTTGGTTGAGGTCGGGAGATTGTGGAAGCCAGGTCATCTGATGCAGCACTCCATCACTCTCCTTCTTGGTCAAATAGCCCTTACACAGCCTGGAGGTATGTTGGGTCATTGTCCTGTTGGAAAAAAAATGATAGTCCCACTAAGTCCAATCCAGATGGGATGGCGTATCGCTGCAGAATGCTGTGGTAGCCATGCTGGTTAAGTGTGCCTTGAATTCTAAATAAATCACTGACTGTGTCACCAGCAAAACACCCCCACACCATCACACCTCCTCCTCCATGCTTCACGGTGGGAACCACACATGCGAAGATCATCCGTTCACCCACACCGCATCTCACAAAGACACGGCAGGTGGAACCAAAAATCTCACATTTGGACTCTTCAGACCAAAGGACAAATTTCCACCAGTCAAATGTCCATTGCTCGCGTTTCTTGGCCCAAGCAAGTCTCTTCTTATTATTGGTGTCCTTTAGTAGTGGTTTCTTCACAGCAATTCGACCACGAAGGCCTGATTCACACAGTCTCCTCTGAACAGTTGATGTTGAGATGTGTCTGTTACTTGAACTCTGTGAAGCATTTATTTGGGCTGCAATCTGAGGCTGGTAACTGTAATGAACTTATCCTCTGCAGAAGAGGTAACTCTGGGTCTTCCTTTCCTGTGGCGGTCCTCATGAGATCCAGTTTTATTATAGCCCTTGATTGTTTTTGCGACCGCACTTGAATAAACTTTCAAAGTTCTTAGAATTTTCCGTATTGACTGACATTCATGTCTTAAAATAATGATGGATTGTCGTTTCTCTTTGCTTATTTGAGCTGTTCTTGACATAATATGGACTTGGTCTTTTACCAAATAAAGCCATCTTCTGTATACCAACCCTACCTTGTCACAACACAACTGATTGGCTCAAATGCATTAAGAAGGAAAGAAATTCCACAAATTACATTTTAACAAGGCACACTTGCTAAATAAAATGCATTCCAGGTGACTACCTCATGATGCTGGTTGAGAGAATGCCAAGAGTGTACAAAGCTGTCATCAAGGCAAATGGTGGATATTTCAAGAATCTCAAATATAAAATATATTTTGATATTTTGAAACAAAACTATCTATCTAATCCAGCACCATTTAGCCTTCTGTACAGAGTTCACAGGGAGGTTTTCTGTAAGAATGAGACAAATCCCTTTGTAAGTGTGCTGTGTGTGCTGTGTGTGCTGTGTGTGTGTGTATGTGTGTGTGTGCTGTGTGTGTGTGTGTGTGTGTGTGTGTGTGTGTGTGTACTGTGTGTATATCAAATCAAATCAAATCAATATGTATGCGTTATTGTGTGTGTGTGTGTGTGTGTGTGTGTGTGTGTGTGTGTGTGTGTGTGTGTGTGTGTGTGTGTGTGTGTGTGTGTTTGTCTGTGTGTTTGTCTGCGTGCGTGTGTGTGATAGCAGATAACAGACATATGGCCGGGGAGGGACACGTCTCCCTTTAATGGAGCAGCAGGTCAAGCAGACCATAAAGATGCCAAGACAACATTAAATATTGATGTTGATGAATGGTAAATGGTAAATGGTAAATAGATCCATTAATAATGGGGTTGCTATTGCCGTCACTATAGATAAGTCATGTTTTATTCATCCACTCTCACTAACACTATTAGTGTGAGATGATGAGATGGTGAGATGGTGAGATGGTGAGATGGCTAGATGGTGAGATGGTGAGACGTTGAGATGGTGAGATGGTGAGATGGTGAGATGTTGAGATGGTGAGATGTTGAGATGGCTAGATGGTGAGATGGTGAGACGTTGAGATGTTGAGATGTTGAGATGGCTAGATGGCGAGATGGTGAGATGGTGAGACATTGAGATGGTGAGATGGTGAGATGTTGAGATGGTGAGATGGTGAGATGGCTAGATGGTGAGATGGTGAGATGTTGAGATGGTGAGATGGTAAGATGGTGAGATGGTGAGATGGCTAGATGGTGAGATGGTGAGACGTTGAGATGGTGAGATGTTGAGATGGTGAGATGGTGAGATGTTGAGATGGCTAGATGGTGAGACGTTGAGATGTTGAGATGGCTAGATGGTGAGATGGTGAGACGTTGAGATGGTGAGATGGTGAGATGTTGAGATGGTGAGATGTTGAGATGGTGAGATGGTGAGACATTGAGATGTTGAGATGGTGAGATGGTGAGACGGTGAGATGGTGAGATGGTGAGATGTTGAGATGGTGAGATGTTGAGATGGTGAGATGGTGAGATGTTGAGATGGCTAGATGGTGAGATGGCTAGATGGTGAGATGGCTAGTTGGTGAGATGGCTAGATGGTGAGATGATGAGATGTTGAGATGGCTAGATGGTGAGATGGCTAGTTGGTGAGATGGCTAGATGGTGAGATGGCTAGTTGGTGAGATGGCTAGATGGTGAGATGGCTAGTTGGTGAGATGGCTAGTTGGTGAGATGGCTAGATGGTGAGATGGTGAGATGGCTAGATGGTGAGATGGTGAGATGGCTAGTTGGTGAGATGGCTAGATGGTGAGATGGCTAGTTGGTGAGATGGCTAGTTGGTGAGATGGCTAGATGGTGAGATGGTGAGATGGCTAGATGGTGAGATGGCTAGTTGGTGAGATGGCTAGATGGTGAGATGGCTAGTTGGTGAGATGGCTAGATGGTGAGATGGTGAGATGGCTAGATGGTGAGATGGCTAGATGGTGAGATGGCTAGATGGTGAGATGGCTAGTTGGTGAGATGGTGAGATGGCTAGATGGTGAGATGGCTAGATGGTGAGATGGCTAGATGGTGAGATGGCTAGATGGTGAGATGGCTAGATGGTGAGATGGCTAGATGGTGAGATGGTGAGATGGCTAGATGGTGAGATGGTGAGATGGCTAGTTGGTGAGATGGCTAGATGGTGAGATGGTGAGATGGCTAGTTGGTGAGATGGCTAGATGGTGAGATGGTGAGATGGCTAGATGGTGAGATGGCTAGATGGTGAGATGGCTAGATGGTTAGATGGTGAGATGGCTAGTTGGTGAGATGGTGAGACATTGAGATGTTGAGATGGTGAGACGTTGAAATGGTCAACGATTATGACTTCAGGGTTTCGTAGCAAGCCAATAGATGGGCCGGTATAGAGGAGTGAAGACATCTCTTATTCACTCTCAATCGACTTCAAATAACGCCGGTTGTACCCTGGTTTCATTCTCTATTATATTGGATACAGCTGTGGGATTTCCTAAGTAGAGAGATGCTAGTCCCTCTGTCCCTCTGTTCCTGTGAGAATACTGTAGGGATACTGATGATGCTGTAGGTCTGCCTGTTCCACGGTTGGGGTCAATTCAGGATGTAGACCGAAATTACTACTCAATAATTGTGAAAAGGGCTTTTATTTTTTATGACTTCTGAATAAACCAAAAAAAGGAAAAACGTTTATTTTCAAAAGTATTTCGAACAATAATGTTAAATTCAATGCTTAACTGAATTGATAGACTTAAATTCGTATTGACCCCCAACCCTGACATGTTCCCTGCTGGGCCACAACACGATACAACATCCTCTACAGGACAACTGGAACTGACTGTGGAGCAACAGTCAGTAGGTCACAGTAGTATAGTCCTCTGTATCCTAAGACCAGGCAGACACCAATGTATGACTACTGTACAAACTGTGTGTGAAATAACTCTGTCCAGTCCATACAGTAGTCCATACAGCAGTCCATACAGTAGTCCTGTCCATATAGTAGTCCATACAGTAGTTCAGTCCATATATTAGTCCATACAGTAGTCCAGTCCATACAGTAGTCCATACAGTAGTCCATACAGTAGTCCAGTCCATACAGTAGTCCATACAGTAGTCCAGTCCATACATTAGTCCATACAGTAGTCCAGTCCATATATTAGTCCATACAGTAGTCCAGTTCATACAGTAGTCCATACAGTAGTCCATACAGTAGTCCAGTCCATACAGTAGTCCATACAGTAGTCCAGTCCATACATTAGTCCATACATCAGTCCATACAGTAGTCCATACAGTAGTCCATACAGTAGTCCAGTCCATACAGTAGTCCATACGGTAGTCCATACAGTAGTCTAGTCCATACAGTAGTCCATACAGTAGTCCATACAGTAGTCCATACAGCAGTCCATACAGTAGTCCAGTCCATACAGTAGTCCATACAGTAGTCCATACAGTAGTCCAGTCCATACAGTAGTCCATACAGTAGTCCATACAGTAGTCCAGTCCATACAGTAGTCCATACAGTAGTCCAGTCCATACAGTAGTCCATACAGTAGTCCATACAGTAGTCCAGTCCATACAGTAGCCCATACAGTAGTCCAGTCCATACAGTAGTCCATACAGTAGTCCAGTCCATACAGTAGTCCATACAGTAGTCCATACAGTAGTCCAGTCAATACAGTAGTCCATACAGTAGTCCATACATTAGTCCATACATTAGTCCATACAGTAGTCCATACAGTAGTCCATAGAGTAGTCCAGTCCATACAGTAGTCAATACAGTAGTCCAGTCCATACAGTAGTCCAGTCCATACAGTAGTCCATACAGTAGTCCATACAGTAGCCCATACAGTAGTCCAGTCCATACAGTAGTCCATACAGTAGTCCATACATTAGTCCATACATTAGTCCATACAGTAGTCCATACAGTAGCCCATACAGTAGTCCATAAAGTAGTCCATACAGTAGTCCATACAGTAGTCCAGTCCATACAGTAGTCCATACAGTAGCCCATACATTAGTCCATACAGTAGTCCATACAGTAGCCCATACTGTAGTCCAGTCCATACAGTAGTCCATACAGTAGTCCATAGAGACGTCCAGTCCATACAGTAGTCCATACAGTAGTCCATACAGTAGTCCAGTCCATACAGTAGTCCATACAGTAGTCCAGTCCATACAGTAGTCCATACAGTAGTCCATACAGTAGTCCATACAGTAGTCCATACAGATGGCCATAAAGTAGTCCATACAGTAGTCCATACAGTAGTCCAGTCCATACAGTAGTCCATACAGTAGTCCAGTCCATACAGTAGTCCATACAGTAGTCCATACATTAGTCCATACATTAGTCCATACAGTAGTCCATACAGTAGCCCATACAGTAGTCCATAAAGTAGTCCATACAGTAGTCCATACAGTAGTCCAGTCCATACAGTAGTCCATACAGTAGTCCAGTCCATACAGTAGTCCATACAGTAGTCCATACAGTAGTCCATACAGTAGTCCATACAGATGGCCATAAAGTAGTCCATACAGTAGTCCATACAGTAGTCCAGTCCATACAGTAGTCCATACAGTAGTCCATACAGTAGTCCATACAGTAGTCCAGTCCATACATTAGTCTATACATTAGTCCATACAGTAGTCCGTACAGTAGTCCATACATTAGTCCAAACCGTAGTCCATACAGTAGTCCAGTCCATACAGTAGTCCATACAGTAGTCCATACAGTAGTCCAGTCCATACAGTAGTCTATACATTAGTCCATACAGTAGTCCATACAGTAGTCCATACAGTAGTCCATACAGTAGTCCAGTCCATACAGTAGTCCATACTGTAGTCCATACAGTAGTACATACTGTAGTCCATACAGTAGTCCATACAGTAGTCCAGTCCATACATTAGTCCATACAGAAGTCCATACAGTAGTCCAGTCCATACAGTAGTCCATACATTAGTCCATACAGTAGTCCATACAGTAGTCCATACAGTAGTCCATACATTAGTCCATACAGTTGTCCATACAGTAGTCCAGTCCATACAGTAGTCCATACAGTAGTCCATACAGTAGTCCAGTCCATACAGTAGTCTATACATTAGTCCATACAGTAGTCCATACAGAGGTCCATAAAGTAGTCCAGTCCATACAGTAGTCCAGTCCATACAGTAGTTCATACAGTAGTCCATACAGTAGTCCAGTCCATACAGTAGTCCAGTCCATACAGTAGTCCATACAGTAGTCCATACAGTAGTCCAGTCCATACAGTAGTCCATACAGTAGTCCAGTCCATACAGTAGTCCAGTCCATACAGTAGCCCATACAGTAGTCCAGTCCATACAGTAGTCCAGTCCATACAGTAGTCCAGTCCATACAGTAGTCCATACAGTAGTCCAGTCCATACAGTAGTCCAGTCCATACAGTAGTCCAGTCCATACAGTAGTCCATATAGTAGTCCAGTCCATACAGTAGTCCAGTCCATACAGTAGCCCATACAGTAGTCCAGTCCATACAGTAGTCCATACAGTAGTCCAGTCCATACAGTAGTCCATACAGTAGTCCATACAGTAGTCCAGTCCATACAGTAGTCCATACAGTAGTCCAGTCCATACAGTAGTCCATACAGTAGTCCATACAGTAGTCCAGTCCATACAGTAGCCCATACAGTAGTCCAGTCCATACAGTAGTCCATACAGTAGTCCAGTCCATACAGTAGTCCAGTCCATACAGTAGCCCATACAGTAGTCCAGTCCATACAGTAATCCATACAGTAGTCCAGTCTATACAGTAGTACAGTCCATACAGTAGTCCAGTCTATACAGTAGTCCATACAGTAGTACAGTCCATACAGTAGTCCAGTCCATACAGTAGTCCATACAGTAGTCCAGTCTATACAGTAGTCCATACAGTAGTACAGTCCATACAGTAGTCCAGTCCATACAGTAGTCCATACAGTAGTCCAATCCATACAGTAGTCCAGTCCATACAGTAGTCCAGTCCATACAGTAGTCCTTACAGTAGTCCAGTCCATACAGTAGTCCATACAGTAGTCCAGTCCATACAGTAGTCCAGTCCATACAGTAGTCCAGTCCATACAGTAGTCCAGTCCATACAGTAGTCATTACAGTAGTCCAGTCCATACAGTAGTCCATACAGTAGTCCAGTCCATACAGTAGTCCAGTCCATACAGTAGTCCAGTCCATACAGTAGTCCATACAGTAGTCCAGTCCATACAGTAGTCCAGTCCATACAGTAGTCCAGTCCATACAGTAGTCCAGTCCATACAGTAGTCCAGTCCATACAGTAGTCCAGTCCATACAGTAGTCCATACAGTAGTCCAGTCCATACAGTAGTCCAGTCCATACAGTAGTCCATACAGTAGTCCAGTCCATACAGTAGTCCATACAGTAGTCCATACAGTAGTCCATACAGTAGTCCAGTCCATACAGTAGTCCATACAGTAGTCCAGTCCATACAGTAGTCCATACAGTAGTCCATACAGTAGTCCAGTCCATACAGTAGTCCATACAGTAGTCCATACAGTAGTCCAGTCCATACAGTAGTCCATACAGTAGTCCAGTCCATACAGTAGTCCAGTCCATACAGTAGTCCATACAGTAGTCCAGTCTATACAGTAGTCCATACAGTAGTCCAGTCTATACAGTAGTCCAGTCCATACAGTAGTCCGGTTTATTCACAGAGGAAGGGGTGAGAGAAAGCTGTGTTCTCTGTCACACTATGAAATTGTGAAAATACACTTTATGAAGCTGTTCACAGCTTCCTGCCAGGATTTCGCATGTTTCCCTGTTCTACAGTATAGACTGGTTTAACATGTTTCCCTCTACTACAGTATAGACTGGTTTGACATGTTTCCCTGTTCTACAGTATAGACTGGTTTGACATGTTTCCCTGTTCTACAGTATAGCCTGGTTTAACATGTTTCCCTCTACTACAGTATAGCCTGGTTTAACATGTTTCCCTGTTCTACAGTATAGCCTGGTTTAACATGTTTCCCTGTTCTACAGTATAGCCTGGTTTAACACGTTTCCCTCTACTACAGTAT
>NW_024061410.1:0-2500 GCF_016432855.1 Salvelinus namaycush | reverse complement strand
AAACAGAGAGTACACAGTGGCAGAATACCTGACCACTGTGACTGACCAAAACTTAAAACTTCTTCTGGCTGCAGCCCGGTGTCGGTACACTTATGACAACAGCCAGCTCAAGTGCAGGGCGCGAAATTCAAAATATATTTTTTTGAAATATTTAACTTTCACACATTAACAAGTCCAATACAGCAAATGAAAGGTACACATCTTGTGAATCCTGCCAACATGTCCGATTTGTAAAATGTTTTACAGCGAAAACAGCACGTATATTTATGTTAGCTCACCACCAAATACAAAAAAGCACTACCATTTTTCACAGCACAGGTAGCATGCACAAAACCAACCAAACTAACCAAGAACCAACCAAACTAACCAACAAACAACTTCATCAGATGACAGTCTTATAACATGTTATTCAATAAATCTATGTTTTGTTCGAAAAATGTGCATATTTCATGTATAAATCATAGTTTACATTGCAGCTACAATCAGAAATTGCACCGAAAGCAGCTAGAATAATTACAGACACCAACGTCAAATACCTAAATACTCATCATAAAACATTTCTGAAAAATACATAGTGTACAGCAAATGAAAGACAAGCATCTTGTGAATCCAGCCAATATTTCCGATTTCTTAAGTGTTTTACAGCGAAAACACAATATAGCGTTATATTAGCTTACCACAATAGCCAGAAACACAAGCCATTCCCCAGTAGCAAAAGTTAGCGATCGTAACAAACCAGCAAAAGATATATAATTTTTGACTAACCTTGATAAGCTTCATCAGATGACAGTCCTATAACATCAGGTTATACAATACACTTCTTTTTTGTTCGAAAATGTGCATATTTAGAGCTGAAATCAGTGGTTATACATTGTGCTAACGTTGTGCTAAAATGGCATTTTTTTCCTAGAATGTCCGGATATTTTTATGACACTCAACTATTCTGACCAAATAACTATACATAAACGTTACTAAAAAATACATGTTGTATAGGAAATGATAGATACATTAGTTCTTAATGAAATTGCCGTGTTAGAATTCAAAAAATAACTTCATTACCACATCCAGCTTACGTTATAACGAGAGAGAGCCCAAATCTGGGCGCAAAATAATTGTCAACATATTCCGACAGATATATGAAATATCATCATAAAATGGGTCCTACTTTTGATGATCTTCCATCAGAATGTTGTACAAGGGGTCCTTTGTCCAGAACAATCGTTGTTTGGTTTTAGAACGGCCTTCTTCCCTCTCGAATTAGCAAGCTAACTAGCCAAGTGGCGCGTAGCTCTCCATCTTCATCATACCCAGAGAACGCAAGACGCCTAAACTCCCGAAAATATTTCAATAATCTGATGAAACTATATTGAAAAAACATACTTCACGATGATATGATCACATTTATCAAATAAAATCAAAGCCGGAGATATAACACGTCTATAACGATTGCTTTTCAGAAGCCATTACCGGTGACCTCTATGCGCTTCCTGGACAGAGGAATTCTGGGGTCATGTCATTCCAAGAGCTCTCTTTTCACCATAGAAACACCTAGAAACCCCATTTCACCTCTCACAGCCTATGGGACATCTAGTGGAAGGCGTATGAAGTGCATGTATACTCATACATATCAAGCACATTTATAGGCAGATCCTAGAACAGAGCATCGATTTCAGATTTTTCACTTTCTGACAGGAAGTTTGCTGCAAAAGGAGTTCTTTTTTACTCACAGATATAATTCAAACGGTTTTAGAAACTAGAGAGTGTTTTCTATCCAATAGTAATAATAATATGCATATTGTACGAGCAAGAATTGAGTACGAGGCCATTTGAAATGGGCACCTTTTATCCGGCTACTCAATACTGCCCCTGCAGCCATAAAAGGAAAGCTTTGACTATGTACAGACTCAGTGAGCATAGCCTTGATATTGATAAATGCCTCCGTAGGCAGACCTGGCTCTCAAGAGAAGACAGGCTATGTGCACACTGCCCACAAAATGAGCTGGAAACTGAGCTGCACTCCCTAACCTCCTGCCAAATGCATGACCATATTAGAGACACGTATTTCCCTCAGATTACACAGATCCACAAAGAATTTGAAAACAAATCCAATTTTGATAAACTCCCATATCTACTGGGTGAAATACCAGTGTGTCATCACAGCAGTAAGATGTGTGACCTGTTGCCACAAGAAAAGGGCAACCAGTGAAGAACAAACACCATTGTAAATACAACCCATATTTATGTTTATTTATTTTCCTTTTTGTACTTTAACTATTTTCACATCGCTACAACACTGTATATATACATAATATGACATTTGCAATGTCTTTGTTTTAGCCACTCTCTGCAGACAGACAGACAGACAGACCATTGTTTAAGCCACTACAGACAGACAGACAGACAGACAGACAGACAGACAGACAGACAGACAGACAGACAGACAGACAGACAGACAGAACAGACAGACAGACAGACAGACAGACAGACAGACAGCCAGACA